>NC_143517.1:37770586-37925386 GCF_031878675.1 Megascapheus bottae | reverse complement strand
AGCCTGAGGATGACCTAACGTGAAAGCGGGTGCTTGATCCCACCTATTTCCAAAGCCAACCACAGAAGAGGTTGAGGGCGGGCTTCAGGAAAGGAAATAGAGTTGGCAGGGATAGACCTAAGTGTCTGCTGATTCATAAACAAATGCTCTTGCCTCCACCACATACAGACCTAAAGATACAAAATGGTTTAGCACTGCTTCCTAAATTAGCAATTTATGTCTATAACTGAGTAATTCAGCTACTAGGTCTACTCCCCAGACCAACTCTTGTACATGTACCGACAGAGACATGTGTAAGAATACTCACATTCATCACTGTTCTTGTCACTTGATAGCAAGTACCCAGAAACGACCATCTCAACACCAGGACAATGAATGAATAAATTTCCATATTGACACAATGGATTGTTACAGAAAAGACAACAGAAATGAATGATGCTAACTGATGACAATATGGATAATCCTGAACAACATATTGCTGATTTATAAATAAGCAAATATAGATAAATAAATACCATCTACCAATGGCTCACAACTATAATCGTTACTACTCAGCAGGCTGAGAGAAGATATTAGCTCAAAGTCAGCCCTGGGAAACTTCATATCCCAAATAACCAACAAAAAGCTGGGCTAAAGACGTGGGTCAAGTTGTAGCGCAAGCTAGTTGAGCATGCACAAGGTCCTGAATTCAAACTCTAGTACTGGTAAAAAAAAAAACACAAACAGATAAAACCTAAAAGATTATGAACAGTTTATGCCTTAAATTTATTTAAAAATTTAGCATAGAGCTGGCACTGATGGTGGCTCACATCTGTCATCCTAGTTACTCCGAAGATCATGGTTCAAAGACATCAAAACAAAAAAAAAAAGCTGCAAGTGAAGCTGTGGCTCAGAGTGGTAGAGTATAAGCCTTGAGCACAAAACAAGGTCAATGCAGTGCCCAGGCCCCCAGGACTGACACTGGAGAAAAAAAAAAAAAGGGTGGGGACAGATATAAAAATAAAGCTGTAACAAACATACTTACACCCATAATAAAATACAATTAAACAAATATTTACACCCACCAAATAGTTGTGGATTCTACATTTTCTGCCGGGGCCTACCGGCAGCAAATTGGGGTTCCTGAAATAGGGGGCAGGGACTGGAAAAAATAGAAGAGAGACAAACACATCGGGTCCGGGAGGTCTGCAGCCCAGGTAAAAACTGCCGCCTCGTTTATTGTCCACTCCAGGCTTATATCCCTCCTTGAAACCAGGGAACTTCCAGGTGTTACAAGCATATGGTAAATCTCAGGTCATTTAAACAGAATAAGGCCAGAAAACAATACGACAATAAAGCCATTGTCTGATGCAAATCAAGGTACAGTTTGATTCCACTCTGGCTCCCAACAATTTTCCAACACCCTTCCCTATCTGAGCCCACTTAACTACTTAGGACCTATAGAATAAGAGAAGTGATAGATATCACCTCAAGTCCAAACACTTGCAGGCTGTCTACCTTCCTCTTTCTATGTCAGAGCATTCATGCTTTAATGGAACATAAGATGGAAGCTGCCTGGATCTCAAAATCACTGTATGAAGAGCAATGCACAGGAAAACTGCTCAGGCAACACAGAAATCTTTATTGTATTAGGTCATTAAGCTACCAGGAATAATTTCTGACCTCAAACTAGCACGGTATATTATTCATAATAACTACCAAATGTGGTTTCCATGCTTTCTCCACTCAAATAAATAGAGGCACTATAGATTCCTGTGTGTGTGTGTGTGTGTGTGTGTGTGTGTGTGTGTGTGCGCGCGCACAGGAATGTACACATGCATGCATGCATGCATGTACCTACCAGTCCTGAGGCTTGAACTTAAGGCCTGAGTGCTGTCCCTGGGCTTTTGGGCTCTCTACACTTGAGCTACAGTTCCACTTCTTAGCCTTAGCCTTTTTTTCTTTTTTTTTTTTTTTTGGTGATTAACTGGAGATAAGAGTCTCATTGACTTTTTTTGCCTGAGCTGGCTTTGAATAGCAGTCTTCAGGTTTCTGCCTCCTGAGTAGCTGGGATTACTAGGTGGAGCCATAAGTACCCAGCATGAAAAACAATTTTTCTGTGTAAAGAGACAGACGTATTTTGCCATTTGCTTTTGGAAATAAAGTTTTATCAAAACATAGTCAAGGGCCATGTTTAACCCTCACCATAAGTATGTAATCATTTCTATTGTGATTTTTAAATGCACAGGCAGAAGTAAAGACTAAATAAATCATAAGTATTATGGTACATATTTGGAAGCGATCCAGGTAAAAGGAAATAAACGTATTTTCTAGATATTAATTCATTCCTTAAATATTGATAAGCTATATGGTTTGGAATGGATACTTATTAAATATTATGGCTAAAACAGTAGAAAAGATGGTCAAACCCTTATCTTTTGTAGAGCTTCTTTCCAAGGAAAATAAGAGTAAATATGACATTGTTACATAATTACACTAAGGTAGTACATGAAAAATAAAGTAGAAGCTCAACACATACACAGGAGGCCTAGAAAAGCAGGCTTTTGTGTGGACAGGAATTATGGTTCTGCTGAAATCTATAGAATGAACAAGATTTAGCCAAACAAATTAGGGAATCAGAAAGTAGATGGTTCCAGACAGGAAACTAGATGTGCAAAGGCAAGGAGGCAACTACCAGCAATGCACGTTTCACAAGCTAGAGAAGATCATGTGTTCAAGACAGGGCTACAAAAGATGAGACTGACTATACAGAAGGCCTAGGAGCTCCTTTCAAGAGTTGGAACTTTATCTTAAGGGAAAAGACCACCTAATAAAGGCTTCATACAAGGGAATGATAAGAAATGTGTATTGCTGTAAGTTTTCTCTGGAGGTTAAGAACCAGTAGGGAGACCAGGAGACCAGTTAGAAGACTTAAGTCTGACAGGATAAGTGTTACCCACATTGAGTATGAATGGGGACAGAAGAGAAGACGAGGGAAAACTCTGATTCCAGTGAAATCAGAGATTGAACCAACCTTTCCACCACAAATAACCACAACACTGTAACAGGTGCCTGTTTTTAGGCATAAGGAAGAAGTTCAATTCTGCAATCTCTGAGAATAAAAAGTGGCAGGATAATGCCAACTTCCCAGTTCTTTGCCTTGAGCAAACTTTACAGCCACAAGGAAGTGAGCTAGAGTCCAAGTAAAGCTCAGCAATCTCACTGAGCTGAGAAGGCAGAGTTCCAAGTTAGAAGAGTTGGAGCAAGCAAGGCAGGGCACCAGAGGGGAAGAAGCTATGCAGTCTGGAGGTCCACAAACCCACACAGGGGTCCAAAGCAAGTCCAGTGCTAAGGATTATCTGTACATGTGCAGGGTAAATTATCCAAAGCATAAACAGATTCTCCTGTAGAGTTGAAAGAAATAGAAATGTTAGAATTTGAGCTCCAGTGGAAGGTATTAGCATTCTGTCACAGCTAAGGAAGAAAAAATATCCCATTAACATTTCATTAATACCCTAGAAACCCAGAAGAGACACATAAAATCTTTACCTTAGAAATAAGGACTACATGCCTGCTTATCAACCCTTCTGTGGCAACCAACCTTACTAGCCTGCAGACAAAGAAAGAACCTATCTCAAAATAGGGAGACTGGAGGTGTGACTTAAACATTAGATCACCTGTCTAGAAAGTGTAAAGTCCTGAGTTCAGACTAAGGGAGAGAAGGAAGGAAGGAAGGAAGGAAGGAAGGAAGGAAGGAAGGAAGGAAGGAAGGAAGGAAGGGAAGAGGGAGGGAGGGAGGGAGGATGGGAGGTAGGAGGGAAGGGAAGGAAATTGTTGAGAATGCATTTTCAACAGGGGAACTACCATTCCCAAGGGGGTGAAAAAGGCTTCTTGAAGGAGTAGTAAATATCGCCTTAGGTCTGTAAGGCTTTATATTCCTCCACAGGACACAGTACATGGAAACATGATTAGGAAAACAATCATGAAGGGCAATAGTGAAAAGAGATCGAGACACTCTGTCCTAGAGTGTTTCTCCATTCAAGTCCTAGCCAAGTTCTAGCCAAAAACTAAACCTTGTTGAGGTCTTCAAAGATTTGGAAGTTAGAGGGATTTAGGGAACATCTAAAGCTTTTCCAGTGCCCCTCTAAAAAAGCATAATGCCAAACCTTGTTAAGATCAAAGATAACCAGCCAGAAATACAGCTATCTTCACACACACACACACACACACACACACACACACACACAATCTTCAGTGTTCCTTAGCACACCATCACTATGGGAAGATGATAGGATGACTTAGAACAATCACAAGTATATAACAATGCAACTGATTTTGTTGCTAAGTTGGAAACAGCCTTCACTGACAGAATCTAAATGAACTGTGAACTACATAGAAGAACATGAATGCTGTATGAGACAGAAGATTGCAGTATTTATCATAATACCCCTGTACTATGCTGGGTAAACACAACAACAAACAACTGCAAAAAAATAATTTCTGTGGCTTAACCTGTCACTTAGTAAACTGCAGATTAGTGAAAATGTATTTAGGAGACAATAACTCTGTGTTGGTCAGCTTTCCATCACTGTGTTACAATACTTGAGATAAAAAATTTAAAAGGATGGAAACAAAGTAGTCTTAACTCTGACCCGATAGTTGTGAGTCTAGGCTCGAGCTTGCAATAAAAGATCCATATGCTTACAAAAATTTAAAAAAAAAGAATTTAAAAGGAGGAAAGGTTTTAGGCTTGCCACTTCAGAGGTTCAATTCATGGCTGATCTACTGCTTTGGGTCTGGCCATAAAACAGACTATTATGGTAAAAAAAAAAGTGAGGAAGAGCAAAGACAATCACCTCACAGTGGTCAGAAATCCAAAGGAGAGGAGGGACCTGCTTCTAATGATCTAACTTCCTTCCGCTAGGCCCCTCCTCCAAAAGGGTCCACTATCTGCAGGGCTACCACCTGGGAAACACGCTTTCAACATGGGTGACTTGTGAGAGCAAAACATAAGATGATGGGGCCTGGAGTTTGGCCTAGTGATAGAGTGCTTGCCTAGCATGCACAAAGACCTGGGTTCGATTCCTTCATACCACTTACATAGAAAAAGCTGGATGTGGTGCTCAAGTGGCAGAGCACCAGCCTTGAGCAAAAAGTGTCCAAGGACAGTGACCAGGCCCTGAGTTCAAGCCCCGGGACTGGAAAAAGAAATGTAAGATGTTCAAGTCTTAATCTTTGAATCTCTGACCGTGCATATGGTTACGTGATAAAGAGGAATTGTCTAGTCAGCCGACTTTATCCCAGACTACTCAAGTGAGATTATCCAGCGTAGTCAAAGGGTCCTTACAAGTACAAGAGAATGGCAGAGAGGGTTAGAGGAAGAAATAGCTACTGAAGGATAGAGTGGTGCAACCTTGCAGGACTTTGAAAATGGAAGCAAGGGAGCCATTAATGAAGGAATGTGGGTATTCCTTAAAAGCTAAAAAAGGCAAGAAGAATAGCTTTCCTCATAACCCATCAGAAAAGAAAACAGCTCTGCCAGTTTCTTGATTTGTGTAGGTAGGCGTGTGTGCGTACACGTGCAAATGCGCCAACCTGCTAAGCTACAAAACCATAAAATAATACTGTTATTTAAGCCACTAGGACTGTGGAACTTTTTTTGAAACAGGGATAAAAAGTTAATTCAATGATCTAGTACTGTGCCACTCAAATACAGTTGCCACTATATTGTGATTGTTTAAGTTAATTAAATTGAAATAACAATTAAAACTATCTTTCTTCATTGCAATCACTATGTTTCCAGGGCTCACTGGCTACATGGTAACTGGTGCCTGGGCATTTGACAATGCAAACAAATGATTCCATTATCACAGAACTCTGTATTGAATAGCATCTCATTTCCTGGCCTTCCTCAGTTATACTTTAGGACCTATATTACTTTGTGCAGGGTCATTTCTACAGCTGCTATAAACCTGCTTCCTTTTCTTCCCTAGATCAAGAGTAAAACCTCTCATGTTGCCAAGAGAAAATAAGTCAGACGCCATGGAACTAACTAAATCAAATAGGTTCAGGGCCTATCATAGGAAGAGAGAGACACCGTTTTGGTTTCACTCCCAAGCCATGGGCTGTTAGGATGTCATGTACTGAATACCAAAGCTGTACACTTGAGTTTCCTCCTGCGCTTCTATTTCTATAAGAAACAAAAATAAATAAACCATAGGACCATAGCTGCAATTTACTTTTACCAGAAAAAAAACCTACAAAAGGATATAAATAATGATTAGCAAATAAGAATTCCAAAATCATTTCTTCCTTTATAACTTTACCACATTTTATTCACAGTACTAATATAATGAGATCTAAAGATTTAGGCAGTTAATGTCAAAGACTAAGGTCATGTTATTCCAAATTATACTACTTCTTATGAATCATAACTTCCCATTTTAACATTAAGCTGTCATTTTTAATGTATGGCTTCAGATATTGTTTAAAAAAATCAGACTTCACTTATTTAGACAGAACTTCAAATTCAAGTTGGTTCAAAGTCAATGAAATTCTTTTGGTAGAATTCTCCCTCCCACTAAACAGATTCTCACCTAGACTCTCCTCTGGGGAGACCTTCCAGAGCCTAAGCCCAGCTCTCAAAAGCCAGGCTAGGACCTCTTCTCTAACCACAGGCAAGTCATTCATGTTGATGCTTTTGCTTTCCAAAGACAACAAAATGTCCAGTCAGCCATGATACTTGGGAAGCACATACCTGGCTTCAAATAACAGAGCTATTGGTTCAAAACTGAGGACTTCAAAAAACAAATTCTCACAAGTCAAGGAAGCACAAAATTCCAAAGGTCAAGAACAAGGACTAAGTCAGGCAAAAAGAAAAATAGGGAGCAAAGCTCATGAATTAGAGCAGAATCCAGGCAATAAGATCTGGATCCCTAATTGGCAAAGGCTTTAATAAGTAAATGCTTTGAGTAGGTATGCAAGTGGATACAGTTGAATTAACTGAAATAGATTAAGGGGATCTCAAAGAGTGGAATTCCTAAGAGAGCCAAAAATCAAAGTTCAAACAATTAAAACAGGCAGCAGGCACTCAAAAGGGGTGAGATGGGGTCAAAGAGAAAGGAATAGATAAACGAAGAAAAGAGGAGGAAGTACAGACAATCCAATGTATACTCCACAAACCTGAGAGAAGAGGTGAGTAGGGGAGGTGATGGGTGACAATGTAAAAGGGTGACACTGATCAATAGATACTATATTCACAGACTGCTTTGTTAAGTGGCAAGTCCTGTGTATAACTACTAAAAGGTAATCATAGTAAAGGAGGGGGGAAAACCCCTACATGGAATTCTTTTGCTCAAGGAAAAGAGGAACTGGGGTAATACTTAGAGAAGCACTGGTAGGTCTAGAGGGAGAAAATATAGAGGTTAAGGGCTCACTGGGAGAGTTGGGCAGGTCAAGCTCCAGATTGAAGAAGCGGGCATCTAGTTCTCCACTCTGTTCTGTTGTGATGGCTTCTAACAGCCATGAGTCTAGGGGAAGGAGCAGGTCTATACCAAGAAGCCATAGAGGCAGGTTTTAGCCACTTCTACCCCTCAGAGAGTTTCTTATCTGCCTGTGGATAACTGAAAGTCTCCACTTCACAGTTCCAGTGCCCGCTATGCAGGCACTATGCTAGGTGCTAAGTTTCAAGCCTGACTTTTAAAAATAAAATCCCTACTCTCAAGGACAAGAAAAGAAGCAAGCTGGGAAAATAAGTGATTAAATATAGCATGTTAGAGTCCATTTAGAGAGATATGTTTGGACAGCTAGCAACAATACCATTTTGAGAAGCCATAAAAATAGCATAGTTTACCCTCCTCTGCCTTCAAGATTTCTGTCTCTCCTCTTTGTTGGGTCTTTAAAAGTTGAAGTATCTCAGGCACAGTGTGAAGAAGACCCTCTTTTTTCTTAGTTTATTCTCTCCCCCTGGGCAATTTCCTGCATGTCCTTGATTTCAAACACCATCCACAATGCTGTAACTTAAATAGTCTATTCATTTCACACCTCTTCTCTGAACCTGAAAATAGTACACATATCCACGTGTCAGCTTGTCATTTCCTCCTGGATGTTTTGCAGTTACTGAGAACTCAAGATTTCTGAAACGGAATGCCAAATCTCAAAGACTACGAATGATAGTGCACCCACTCAATGGTGCTCCTCCAATCTATAAAGCAATGGCTGACTCTGTTTACAGTCCTTCAGTAGCTTTCCATTGCTCTTGGGGAGAACTCCAAAGTCCCCCTCCCCAACAGCGCCCTCACCCCTGAATGTCCCGTCCTTTCTTACCTCTCTAGACTCATCATGTACTGTCCAGTAGATAAGATGGCTTCATCCCACACCCTGCCATGTACCTTGTATCATCCTGATCTTTATGCCTGGTATATATTCTCTTTGCCCCCTCGAGTTGTTGATTCTTCCTTCCTTTGAGTTTAACTTCTCTAATGACATGTCCCTGAGTCCTCATTCCAAGTCAATATATCCAGGGATATCCTATCTTTCATTGCCATAATTTTCATTGACTAAAAACTCTCATCAAGTACCTGCTACTGGACCAGACACTCTTCTAGGTGATAGGGATTCAGCAACAGGAGAGAAGACATGGTCTCTGAACTTTTGGTGCTACATACATGTCCTGAGGAACACAGGTAAAAGTAAATTAACACTTTCAATAATAACAGTAAAAGGCAGATAATGAAGTGGTGATATGAGTTAGGTATAAGACATAATAAACCTTGGATGGACTGTTTGGTGTTCATTTTCCTCAGGGAATAATGAGCTTCAAAGAACAAGGGTCTTTGTCTGACTGCTATATCCTAAAGTCCCGAGAGACCATGAGCTCCAAAAGAATCCTTGCATTCATAAAAGCATGAAAATGCTGCTTTATAAATAATTCTATTTTCCAGCATTCCAGGGAATAATCCTACCAAGTTCCATTGTAATATTTCAAATTATATCACCTCAGTACATCTTCAAAATAATTATTAAACAGATAAAACAAAAACCCACTTCCATAGGTCCCTGAAATATATAAGGTCCCCCCCAAACCAGAATCCCCTCATACAGTCTGTCCCTATGATCCTTTGGTTCTTGACTTCTAACCTAATCATAGCCTACAATACAACAGGGGACCCATGCAACTAGCTGGCAATCTCTGTGTTTATCAAAGTGTTCTTGGTAAGCAAAGAGTTCACTCTTACATAAGACATATGGACCTTAGGCTTGCCCTGCCAGGAAATAAACAGTGTGTACAGAAAACTATGTAAACTTTCACTGCAAAAGTCCCAAGAGCTAGTGAGAGACAAATGATACAACTGGAAGACAACTTGAAACAACTTGCTTGCCTCAAAAGTTTTAAGCTTAAAGAAAACTGATTCACAGCTTCAGTCATAATTTGGTTAAAATGCAAAATACTAGACTTAGGTTATCTAATGTGTTTTAGGCATGCTTTCGTCATTCATTTCAATCACTCGTTTACTCACTATGCATTTATTGAACACTGATGATTTGCCAGGGACCATATTGTTTATGGACTTTTAGGAACAAAAGAAATAGAACATACATTTTCAGTGCTTGGCAGATGACCATATTGCTTAGAAAGATAATTGTGTATCTGGTCAAACTTTGGTAGCTAGACCTATTTATGACCATCTTTGACAGTAAAGTAAAAAAAAAGACATATGATTGAGCCTCATTGTTCACGGCAGTTACCTTCTATAAAGTTGATGGCTTGGAAATAATGCCTCAAGAACTGAGTCATGGCTCCGAGGGAATTTCAGGGTGACCCTCTAGTCATAACGTTTTCATTCATTATCAAAGCAACACTTTGTTTTATCTGCACCTCTTTTTAAAGACACCAAATTTAATATCTACGAACTTATTAACATTGCACTCAAAAATCAACGGTTCTGTCCCTCAAGCCTGAAGGAAGTCACGTGGGTTCCACCCAAGGTATATCACAACCTTTTTGCATTCCAGACAACTTTTCAGTACTACATTTGGGATGCATTCTAAACAGTGAAATCACCCAAAGGAAGTACAACCAAATACAAACAAAAGACACTAAACAGACTGGACAAGGATACTTGTTTACAGTTTGAGAGAGGAAGGAGGGGACAGAAAGAGAAGTGAGAGGTGTGGGTGCAGGGAAATGTAGTGGCTCACAAAGAAGACCAGTGGGGACAGAGTGAAGACAAGAGACTGGAAGACAGGTGGGAAACTGACAAGGTCAAAGTTTGCGCCTTTTCTCAAAGCAAGCCGCCTACGGCATTTCTGAACTAGAGAATGTGGAGAGGAAGTGAGGGCCAGCCAGTGAGGCAAGGGATGAGATGATACAATGGCAATTGCATGAACAAAAGGTCCTGCCCAGGGATTGGAAGCAAAGACATTAAAGCCAGCCCCAAGTGGCAAGGATATAGCTGGCAACATGAAAACCCCCTCCTACCAGACTCTGTAGGGTCTGGGTCACCAAGGGATGCACTCACTTAGTCTAGACATGTTATCCATGGCCTCTTCCCAGGAGATGTGGGTGGCACATTTTGGGGCTGGATCTTCTATATCAGAGCAAGAAGCCCCTTTCAATGGTTCTCATACTAGCTTCCAGACAGATTTAAATTCCCAGATGAGGCAGAAAACAAAGTCACATTGACAATGTACTAACTTCACCAAAAAGAAGTGTTTGAGATATAAAACTAAAACCATCAAATACTTCTAATTCAACACATCTACCCACTACAGATTTTTTTCTGATAGCTATACCATTTCCCCCTGGGTTTACTTCATCTCTTAATAACCACTGCCATTTTCAAGGATCTATGCTGCAAGCCTCACACGAGACACTTCCTCCAAACTCCTTACAAGTTGGCTGAGCAAGATTCAAACCAGGTTGGATGGGCTTTACCATTTACATATACTTTTCACTGCCCTGTACATGAGCAGGTGATCATACAGACTGTACCTGGCAGGATACAAATGCAGACTGGCTTGATTTTTTCCCCCCTCAATCTGTGCTTGCCTGTTGTGCTATGCTGAGTCACATTCTTCTTTCCCTTATCTGGGTAGATTCTCCAGCTTTCTAGTCACTTTCAGGTATTGGAAGAGACTTGTCCAGTAATTAAGAGTTCAAGTTCCAGTCCTAGGGCTTGAACTCAGGGCCTAGGTACTGTCCCTGAGCTGCTTCTGCTCAAGGCTAGTGCTCTACCACTTGAGCCACAGTGCCACCTTTCAGAGTACTTTATTAGAGATTGGGAGTGTCACAAACTTTCCTGCCTGGGCTAGCTTCAAACTGCAATCCTCAGAGCTCAGCTTCCTGAGTAACTAGGATTACAGGTGTAAGCTACTGGAAGCCAGTGTTCAAGCTTATTTTCAATTCCAGGTTCATATCTAGTTTTCAAGCTCTTTTCCTTCACTTTGCCCAGGACCAGGCAGGCTGTTGGTCAGGGACTGAAAGAAACAGGAAACAGAGGGCACATGTGCTCTGATCTCCCCACATACTCTTTGCCTAGTGAACTTTCTCCCTCCATCTCTCCAGCCTTTAACGCTCTGCTGTATTAGAGCAGGGAGGGTGAGATCTGAGGGGAGTGGGGGGGGCAGATGTATGCTACCTGCTGCCTGAGAGAGGAGGGTGGGCTTTTTGGGGTTCCCACCCTAGCTAGGTCTGGTTCTCTGTGATGTGGATGTCTTCACTAAATCTGATGGTTTCTACACCCCAAATACATGTAGATTACTTGGAGAGATGTTCTGCTTGACTCCAGCTCCATCCATGACCGAGAGGGGGGGCAACTGTGTATCCACTTTTGTCTTGGCTACCAGTCTATGCCCCCAATCCTCTCACCAAGTGGGGCATGTCCCAGCTAGTTGCGTCCCAATCAGTTCCAAGACTCACGGCTTGAATTCTAAATTCTACAATTCTCCTGCGAAGCCATAGGAACCATGAAAGCCCGCTTCTAGGTGGGCGTGGAGGAATTCTCTGTCTTCTTAGATACCTCACCCTGTGCTTGATTTCTCCTCAGCTCTGACAGACTACTGTAGCTTGGTAAGAGAAAGGCACTAATACCCATGTTCACATATACCTTGGCAAATCCCAAATCTATGTCAGTATCTTTCCTTCCTTCACCACTCTCAGCTTCATGCTATGCTATTTATTGATAGCACTGAGCAGGGTCTCTGTGGCTCACCTCACCCAGTATCTAGCCAGTAGTGAGAAGCCAGTCTCCTCTTCATACCTGTCTAGTATGCCATCTTTCACAAGGCTTTGAAAGAAACGGGAAGCCCCCAAGAGAAAGGAAGGGAAAACCAAGGATTGGCCAGCATCTTACCAAATGAAATCATATCTTCTTTCTCTTTTCTTCCCTGTGTTTCTCTTAGTAATTGGGAAGGTCAAGGAGGGACATGGGTGATAGTTTGGAGAAAAACAATAGTTTTGCTACCTTTTGTTTGTAGTTTCCTTCAGAATAGTGTGCATGGTAACTCTCCTTCCCAGTCTGCATTTTGCTTAACCTTCACACCTGTCAACCCTCTCTCCTATTTGTTGAATCCCTAGAATCCTACTTAGGAAGTTTCTGCCTATGCCAACAAGTTCTAGTGTTTCTCCTATTCTTTTCTGCAGTAGTTTTGAAGTTTCAGGTTTACATGAAAGTCTGTGATCCATTTTAGGTTGGTTGATATGAGGATAAGGTAACAGGCACGGATCAAGTTTAAGTTTTCTGCATATGCATGTCCTATTTTCCCAACACCATTTGTTGAAGGGGCCATCTTTCATCTAACATATATTATCAAGTATTAGATGAATATAGGAATATGGGTTTATTTCTAGGTGTTCTAGTATATCCCATTGATCTTAAGGTTGTGTGTGTGTATGTGTGTATGTGTGTGTGTGTGTGTGTGTGTGTGTGTATGCATGCACGCATGTCAGTACCAAGCTGTTTTTGTTACTAGAGCTCTGCAATAAAGCAATTTGAAGTCTACAACTGTGATACCTCCAGCATTACTCTTTCTCCCCATCAGGATTGCTTTGGCTATTTGAGGTCTTTCGTGGTTCCATATAAGTTTTTAAATTTCTTTCTCTCTCTGCCAGGAATGACATTGGGATTTTGATGGGTATCGTAGTGAGTTTGTACATTATGTTTGGCAGTATGGCCATTTGTACGATAAAAAGACAGCCTACAGAGTGGGAGATCTTTGCCAGCTATACATTCAATAAATGACTAACACAGAATATGCAGATACTTAGCCCCCCCATAAAAATCAATAACCCAATTAATAGTAAAAGGAGCTAACAGAAGAATGGCCAATAAACACATGAAGAAACGTTCAACATCTTCTATTAGAAAGGAAATGCAAGTCAAAGCAGCACTGAAAATCAATCTCCCCCAATAAGAATGGCCATCATCAAGAGTACAAACAAGAAATGCTGGGTAGGACTGGGGGAAAATGAAGCCCCACTGTCAACTGTTGGTAGGAATGTAAATTAGCGCAACTACTATGTGAAGAAGTTTAGAGATTCCTCAGAAAATTAAACGTAAGAACTGTGCTATGAAATTAACTAGAAAGCCTATAGAGTGGGAGAAGATCTTTACCATAAAATGGACAAAGGCCTCATATCTAAAAATCAAAAAGTTGAAACACTCCAAAACTAATCTCCAAAGAAACAACCATCCCATTAAAAGATGGGCCAAAGACTTAAAGAGAGTCTTCTCTGAAGAAGAAACAAAAATGGCCTATAGACACATGAAGAAATGCTCAACATCTCTGGTCATAAAAGAAATGCAAATCAAAACAACTCTAAGATTCCACCTCACTCCTGTTAGAATGGCCAGGATCAAGAAAACTAATAACAAGAGAGGCTGGAGGGGATGTGGCCAGGAGGGATCACTGTTGGTGGGAGTGCAAACTCCTTCAATCACTATGGAAAGCAGTATGGCAGTTCCTCAAAAGACTAAACATAGAACTCCCCTATGACCCAGCAATTCCACTACTTGGCATTTACCCAATCGTCTAGACACAAGGACATACTAAGTCCACTAGCACAACGATGTTCATTGCAGCACTATTTACCATAGCAAAGATAGGGAACCAACCCAGATGTCCCTCAGTTGATGAGTGGTATTTATACACAATGGGATTTCTATGCTGCAGTCAAAAAGAATGACATCATCCCATTTGTAAGGAAATGGAAAGACTTAGAAAAAATCATATTAAGTGAAGTACAGACTCAAAGGAACATAGGCTCAATGGTTTCCCTCATTTGTCCTAATCAGTAGAAACCTTGGGCTCTCCTAGCAGAGATTTACAATAGAACAAAATCTAGATACATAAGGCCACATAGTATGACACTAAATAAAAGGACCTCCAGGATATAGAAACAAAAGCCATATAATGAGTAATTGTTAACCTTAATGTACTATGTTATCTCTCATATCTTTTGTTGTCCCTTGGTTATCTCATATTACAGTATTTCACCTTGTTATCTGATATATTGTGTATATGCATATTTGGTTATTTGAAGTGGGATAGGGAAGGGAGGAAAACAAAATGAGGGGTGGGGGTGGGGGGAGGGACATGGGGACCAAGACATGAGAAAGGGTATCAATGTATGTGACGTAATACACCTTCTATCTGGTGAATATAATGTAACCCTTCTATTAATTATAATAAAAATATATGAAAAAAGACAAAAAAAGAACTATGCAACTATGCTATGATCCAGAGATCTTGAGCATTTGTCAAAAGATTACAAGTTAGGATACAATAAAGACATAAAGACATCTATACATCACCTATATATGTTCATTGCTGCACTATTATTTAATGGAAGCAGCCCAGGTTCCCTACAACGAATGAATGGATCAAGAATATATGTGTGTGTGTGTGTGTGTGTGTGTGCGCACACAGACACACACACACACACAGAGGCACACACACATATAGGCACACATACATATTCTTCCTTATATATATACATATATATGCACACACATATTCTTCCTGATATATATACATATTTATATACACACATATATTCTTCCTGATGAATTTTATTCATCAGGAAGTATAAAACTATGACATTTGCAGGGAACTGGATGAACCTGGAAAAAGTTATGTTAACTGAAGTAAGTTAGGCTCAGAGAGAATAAAGGATACAACTTTTCTTCATTTGTGGACATTAGATCTAAATTATAAACATATATGAAAATATATACTTTACCATATGGATATATAACCTAACAAATTTAAGTATGGTATATACTGAGGAAGATTTCAACAATACAACTCCTTTGAACAACTAAACTTACATCTTTAAAAAAATGAATACCTGGAAGCTAATAGTAATTCTAGTTATTTCATGGACTTGATGGTAGGATGTTTTACTTAGTAGTTCATAAATGACTACAGAGGAAGCCCTCTATGATGAGAACAGAATGTCATAATTCAGCTCTAGAATAATAGGATTTTCCTTTCCTTATTTAGTTCACAAGAGCCTAAGAGAGTTGGAACAAGTCAACAAGTACAGCATCAAAAAGCCAAGAATGCACCATTTCCCCTGCTCGGGACATGTAAACTTTGCTCCAGCTGAGAGTTGCAAAAACGGATCTAAAAGAGGACCTGTGGGTCCATATAACACCTAGAGATAATAGCCTTCTAGATATACATGTAATCTACAGACTGAGGGTATACTGTATATGGCATATTACACCTAGGTTCATGCTAAACAATTCAACAGATTAAGCCAAGAACAAAAGTGATGCACTGAAGAGATTCAATAGAGACAGATAGATGAGGCTGCTGGTGACATTATTTTATAGCAAGCTTTTTTTTCAAAAAAAGGAAAAAAGAAGGAATATAGTGTAAAAGAAGAGTAAATGTAATGTATAGTAAACAATATACCAGTGATATTGTTACTATTGTACAATCATTGAAGTCATATAGGAACATCCCACACATAATTATATTTGGTAAACTTTGTACACCATAATTGTATTTGTAAACTTTGTACAACAGGCAGGATAGTAGTCTTGTTTATGGAAGTATCACTGGCAACCCTAGTAGTGTATCGATCTATGTATGACATCATGATCAGTAGATCACAGGAATGAGACCGCTCTTGTAGCTGTCATCTGTCCCTGAACCAACATTACGCAGCACATGACTAATTATATTGAATGCACTAGAAGACAAATGCAGTGATTAGGGCTACAGGAGAGAATGAAAATGTTTGAAGCACTAACATGCAGTAGTGTATAATTAGCACAAAGAGCAAGCAGATAAGGAAGCTGGTGGATAGAATGCTCAGTTCCAAATCATACAGAGGTAGGGGTTTCATACAGCTCTGGGGCCCTACCCAAATCCATCCTTTCTGCTTCTTTATTGGCAGAGCCAGCAGGAGGTTGCATCCTCCAGACAATGCCCTGTCTCAGCAAGCCTTGGTCAATGTTTCTTAATATACCTAGTTTTAACAGGAACATGTGATTCAATTTGGCCCATGAAAACCTGAGAAGACATGTGTTTTGTTGGTCTCATGAAGAAACAGCAGCACTTGCCTCTGTTTCTTGCTGCAGCTACATGGCAATTTCATGTCTACAACTCCAAGCAAAAAGATACATTCATACAGATAAGAATCTACAGGCTGAGACTGGCAAATTGGGGGGGAAGAAATATATTGTCATATTTTTATATGACCTTTTTTTTCAGTTTAGTGGTTTGCTCTTAAGACATTGAGCTTGCTGGCTAAGCACATGCTCTACTATTTGAACCATGCCCTTCAGATGTTTTTGCTTCAGTTTTTTTCCCCCCGTGAGGGTCTGGTGCTTTTCTCAGTTTGGTTTTGGGTCAGTATCCTCCTACTTCTGCCTCCTAAGTCAGAATTATAGGTATATGGAAATTCTCCTGGCTTGTTTTTCAAGATAAGTTTCAGTAACCTTTTGTTCAGGCTGGCCTCGGACTGTGATCCTCATATTTCTGCCTCTGAATTATTTCATTATAGCTGTGCACCACCATGTCTGTATGTTTTCTTTTATCTTATTCATATAGCTCCTTAAAAATCTCAACAAATATGCACTTCATGTCTTCTTCCGGAAGTATCACATTTATAGCTACACTTTTCTTGTATTTTGGACAGGCAGACTTCACTTAGCCCTTAAGGGTTTCAATATTTAAATTTCCAGTATGATTATGATGTTTATCAGCAAAAAACAATCTACAACACTGACTTTTTTAAAAAGCTCTTTAAATCATTCCTTCTTAAGAAAATGGGTTGCCAAACATCAAAAGGCTTTTCTCTTTCTCTACATCCAAAGATAAACTTTTTCAAAGGCATTTCTTATTTTCCCCAAAACAAAATAAAACTAAGATTCCCAAAGTTTTGTAGGTGGTAGCTCTAATAAGGTATAAAGAGAATGTCTCCTTCAAAGAAAAGGCTTTATTCATGTTTTACTAGAATCCCTTTCCTCTCTAGAGCCATTGTGCTAAGTTGCAACCTGCAAATGTGGGTGTGGAATGATGTGTGGACAGTCCTTTAACTACCAATGCCATGCAGTCATTCCTAGCCAGGTGCATTAAATATTTTTCATCTAAGTGTCCACCTGTTTTTTTTTAATAAAACACTCCCTTAGTAACACTAATTCAGAGTAGTCTGCAATTTTACTTAGGTCATGAAGTCACACATATTAGAGAGATGACCACTCCTGTCGATATGACATTAATAAGATGTAAATGAGTGTATTTCTTAATCTCAAACAACCCTCAAATGTGCATTAAGCACATTATTCTGTAAAAGACAAACTATTCAGGAAATACATGTATTTCAGGTCTTTCTACTTGCCAGACTCTTTCCTTCTCAGCATTTTTTCTGTTTCCCATTGGTGTTTCCAGGGGCAAGGAATCCAAACTGTAATATCAGCTTTCTGTACTTGGCGAATGTTGACAATTTTAATTTACCATGACAATGATTGACTTATTGCATTCCTTACTAAAACAGATCCTCTATGATTGGTTTCAATGTTTTTTTCTGTAACAATTACTTTTTACAGGGAAAACCAAGTTTTGATTACAAGCTAATTTCCCCCACTTTTCTATCCCCAGTGTGTGTGTGTGTGTGTGTGTGTGTGTGTGTGTGTGTGTGTGTGTGTGTGAGAGAGAGAGAGAGAGAGAGAGAGAGACAGAGAGACAGAGACAGAGAGACAGAGACAGAGACAGAGACAGAGACAGACAGACAGACAGACAGACAGACAGACAGACAGGCACAGAGAGAGGAGAGAGAGAAAGCCAGTCCTAGGGCTTGAACTCAGTGCCTGAAAGCTATCCCTGATCATTTTTGCTAAGGCTAGCACTCTACTACTTGGGACACAGCTTCACTTTTGGCTTTTTGAGTAGTTTATTAGATATGAAAGTCTCAAGGATGGGGCCGGGAGTGTGGCCCAGTGGTAGAGCGCTTGCCTGGCATGACCTGGACTGGATTCCTCAGTACCACATATACCAAAAAAGCAGGAAGTGTTGCTGTGGCTCAAGTGGTAGACTGCTAGCCTGGAGAAAATGGAGAAAGCACAAGGACAGTGCCCAGGCCCTGAGTTCAAGCCCCAGGACTGGTTTTAAAAAAAAGTCTTGAGGATTTTCCTACCTGGGCTGTCTCGGAATCTCCATCCTCAGATCTCAACCTCCTTAGCAGCCAAGATTATAAGCCTGAGCCACTGGCACCCAGCTCCACCTCCACTATTTTGAGAGCAGCAGAGAAGTCTTGTCAAGTGCTCTTGCTTGTTCCTTTTATTGCTGCCTTATAACTCCCTTCTCCCCACTGTTGTAACCCTAACATTAGCATTTCATTTGGATTGCTTCAGTAGGGCATTCAAGCCACTTCCTAATCAGCCAAGCAGCATGTGTGGCCCCGTAGTGTTGATGACTGGCTTTGAGTCCTCAAAATGCCCACCTCATTGAAAGTAAAAGCCAAAGGCCTTGCAATGGACCACTATAAAGTCCTTCTTCCTGAGACTGCTTCCACAACTAAAACCCCAGTGACACCCCATGCCGTCATTTTCCTCTTCTCTCGCCATCTCTTTCTGTATAGAACATGTCACTTCCCAACCTGTAGCAGGCTGAGCATTGCTCATCTGAAAATCGAAAACTGAAAATCCTCCCAAACCTGTAAATTTCAAAAACACCAACGGGAGATTTCACATTCAAAAGCGTGTCTCTGTGTACAAAGTTATTTTAAATATCCGATAGAAATTTCTCTGTACGTAAGATGTCTATGAAAAATGAATTTCATGGGGGGGGAGGGATACGGGTACCAAGACATGTGAAAGGGTATCAATGTATGTGAATTAATGCACCTTCTATCTGGCAAATATCATGTAACCCTTTTACTAATTACAATAAAAAAAAAAGAAAAATGAATTTCATGTTTTGACTTGGGCTCCATTCATAAGGTGCCTCATTAGGCATATGAAAATATATGGAAGTATGAAATAAAATCTCAAGCTGGAAACATTTCTGATTCAGTTGAGATGAGGAATACTCAACCAGTATAAAATGCACTTCTTCAGTTAGCTCGCTCTTCCTGCTTGCTGTCTAGAATTGGAACATGGAGACAGGGATTTTCCTTTCGTGTGTTGTCTCCATTGCTGTGTCCCTAGAGGGAAGCCTGCACGAAGCCTGGCAGCTCCAGGGACATCATGACAGGTATGAGTGGTATAAAGTCTTAGCTCACTACTAGCTATATGTTTTACAAGAGTCATTTCCACAAATGGCCTCAGAAGTCCATGAGGCTTTTGTTATACTTCAATTTTGCTTTTACGGGTTTCTTTGGCATTGGCATTGCTGTTTAGGTTTTTTTGTTTTATGTTTTTTGCTTTTGTTTTGCCAGGTCTGGAGTTTAAACTCAGGACCTGGACTTCAAACATATTTAGCTTTTGTGTTCATAACTGGTAGTCTAGCACTTGAGCCATACCTCAAGCCTAGCATTTTGCTGGTGAGTTAGGAGATAGATCTCATGGACTTTCTGCCCAAGCTGGCTTCAAATTACTAACCTTCAGATTTCACCCTCTTGAACAGCTAGAATTACAGGCGTGAACTACTAGCACCTAGTTTTATGTTTCATTTTTATTACACAGTAGGCCAGCATTGGACATTACATAGAACAATGGTTACCTGACTTTACCAAAACACAACTTCTCATCTGTTTCTCCCAAAATCTGTAAGCATCTCTTAAACCATAAGATGTGATAGGATCTGGTTTTCTGTCAGTCATCAGAAAACTATGTACTCAAACTAAATACTTTTCATAGCTCTCCAAAGTTTTCCAGTGTTCCTCAAATTCTAACAAAATGTGAAAGTAGTGCTTCAAACAGATTCCACAGAACAATTAACTGATACTGAAGTAAGATTCTAAAATGCTAAAGCATCCTATATACCAGAAGTATAAACTGAGGAAAAGTTAGCAAGAATTATCTTTATTTGTTTCCTAATCTGAATTGCACATTCTTCATATGATTTCTCATTCATTCCAAGAACTGGAGTTACATGGAAGATGTTCTTTTTGATGCAATACATTACAACAAATTGAAGGCTCCCTGTTCCCACTGTTTGCTTTTTTTTTTTTTGCTTTACATAATTCACACGGATTTGACAATACATTGGTCATACATTGGACATTCTCCTCAGCGAGTGAAGAGGTGGATACAATTACAAGTGCTATATTTCACTCTAGTTCTTATCCTTTGTAGTGGAACATTAGAAATTCAGAAAGAGAGGTTATGTACAATGTACAATGTCTTAGACCTGTTTGCAGATGCTTCTCTGTCTTCATATCTCTATCTGTCTGCTTATCTACCTACCTACCTACCTATCTTCATCTCTCTCCCTCTGCCTCTATCTGTCTCTCTCTGTTTCTTTGTCTCTGGACTCCAAAACATACACTTCTATAATTGCACTGCTAGTAGTTCCAGACAACATAATGCTAATTGCAAAGCAGGAGTTCAAAATACATATTTGTGTCACCAGTTGACAAAAGATTTTAAAAGATCAACCACAGGCAAAGGAACTGCATTAAAGTATACCTGTTTTTTTTTCTTTACTCTAAGTTTTTTGATTGTTGTTGTTTTGAAGTCCCAGAGATCAAACGTGAGATCTCATGCCTGCTAGTCAAGTGCTCTACCACTAAACTATACCCCAATTACAAGTTATACACTCTAGTTATGCTATCCAAATGATCCATTTCATATTGGATGGGTAACAGTGATATTTTTCAAGGAATTGGTCTCTTGTACTTATTTTTATCAAGTTTATATATGAAGAACTAATTTTAATATCCCCATATCTTTTAGGGTCCACAGTATTGCAGATAGCGTGTTTCATTTCTGAAACCTGTACATTTATTTACTCATTTGTTTCTTGGTCGATGTTGCTAGATCGCTGTCTATTTTATTGATCACTTTAAAGAATTGACTCATGGATTTATTTTCTATGGCTCTTCTTCTTTTGATACCATTGATTCCTGTATTTAGTCATTTCCTTCTTGCTTGCTTTGGTTCATCCATATTTATTTTTTCCTAAGTCTTCAAGGCAAGTAGTTAGACCAATATTAGATTTTCCTTTTTTCCAAAGTCTGCATGAGGGGGTATAAAACTCCCTATTAGCACCATTTTGTTTGTGTCTCACAAACCTCAACATGTAATATAAAGTGTCTCTGTCTCAAACTTGGACTCTCCTAGCACAGGATTACAATAGCTCAAAACCTAGATACATAAGGCCAACTAGGATGAGGCTAAATGGAAGGACCTCCAGGATATGGAAACAAGTGCTATATAATGTGTGAATGATTTCTTAATATACTGTGTTATTTCTCATCTCTTTTGTTGTCCCTTGGTTATTCTCATATTGTTATAATATCTTACCTTGTAATCTGGTATATTATATAAATATTTGAAATAAGAAAGGGAAGGGGGAAAACAAGATGACAGGAGGGGGATGGAGTAGGGAAATGGGGACAAAAACATGAGAAGAGGTATCAAAGTGTGTGAAGTAATACTCCTTCTATTTGGCGAATATAACTATAACCCCTCTAATAATTACCATAAAAAGTGTCTCTGTCTCTTGTAATATTCTCTTTATCATAGGTCATTTTATCTGATATTAAGTAACATAGTCAAATCTTCTTTTCTTTGTCTAATCTTTGTATAGTATATTTGGTATGCATGATTATATAGTCTTGACTGCAAATTTGCCTACTGCTAAAACTACTTATTCTTCTTTGACATGACCCAATGAAGTGTTTTCAGATAACTCACACACAACTGGTATACCTTCTCTTCTTCACTTCTCAGAATCTTCTCACATTTGTTTTGCATGTAGAATAGTAATAGGTTTTTAGCTATTATCAGTAAGATTAAAAAAAAACCCGACCTATACTCTCACATATACTCTTATTATTTCAACAAACACCATGTGGGTAACACAAAATGTTCATAAAGCAGATCTAAGTGCCAATGCATCCTTCCTACCATGTTCTCCTAAAAGTTTATGTCTCTTGTGAATCCTTTCCTGAAGTTTCTAAATCAGAATAAATTACTACCTTCTCCATGTAGCCACAAGCATCTCTCTTACCTTCCTGTAACACTTTATAATTGTCCAGAGCTGTCATTGTTGCTAAGATAAGGACCACATCACATTCATGTTTAGATTTCCAGCATCTATTTTTTGCCAGTCCTAGGCTTGGGCTCAGGGCCTGGGCATCAAGGCTAGAGCTCTCCCACTTGAGCTATAACTCTACTTCTGGCTTTTTTCTGTGTATGTGGTACCAAGGAATCTTCGTGCATGCTAGGCAAGCACTCTACCGCTAGGCCAAACTCTTGGCCCCAATTTCTAACATCTAAATGACTAGTAGTAAATATTTCGTATGATACCTAGCACAGTACAGGGAAAACAACAGATAGTCTTTAATTATCTGTTGACTAAGTAAGTGAAAATAATGGATATTTATTCAGCATGTACCCATATGTTTTAGAACTTAATAAGGATTCACTTAATTGAACTAAGTTGTTTCAGCATCTGTCAGTGAAATCAATCCAAAATGATTTCTTCCCAGGGGAAAGAGAAGCTCACAAAGTATATGCAAAGTGCAATTATTGTGAATTAGCACTTCTAACAGCTAAGAATTAATCAATTAGCAACTATTTGTTTAAAACCGTGTCACCCTAAAACTGTCTACAAAAGAAGTGAAAGCAAAAATCCCTGTCTTCCAAAGACAGGGAAAAACTAAAAGGCATACAATAATTAAAGGGTAAGAAAATCCGAAGTGAAATTGAAGTAGAAGAGAAAAGAAGGAAATCTAAGTAATCTGGACAATTAGTAATACTTCATCAAAGGGATAAGACATCAAGCACGCTTTGAGGAGTTGAGATTTAGTTGGCAGAGAGAAGGGTAGAGACAAAGGGATGTCAGTTTAAAAAATACATAGAATTTAGCAGCCTACATGGGGGGACAGATAGGAAATCATCAAAAAAAGAAGGTAGGGTTAAATATTATTGTTTTTTAAAAGAACATAAGAGTCTTGCATTGGTAGTTCACATCTGTAATCCTAGCTCTTCAGGAGGCTGAGATCTGAGGGTCAAGGTCAAAGTCAGTGCTACAAAGTCAATTTGAGAGACTTATCTCTGACTCACCACCAACAACAAAATAAACCACAACCAGAAGTGGAGGTTTGGCTCAAATAGTAAAGTCCCAGCCTTGTGTAAAAATGCTTAGCAAGAGTTCAAGTTCAAACCCCAGTACTGGCATGAATGAATGACTATATGAGTGAATAGGACGTAGGATTCACAGAATGAGAAATCAACAAATCGCCACCATGTGAACTATTTTGTCTTTTATAAAACACCTTCAGGCATTCATTTTCTTGATTAAGCCACTTAAAATTGTAATAAAATTGAGAGGGTAAGTGATTTGAATACTTGAGATGCTTACCTTTATGCTATTATGTGTACAATTCTCTCTTGGTGTTGAAACGACTGGGGTGGATTTTTGTGGGGTTATTTTTCACCAGTGGGCTAAATCTGATCATATAAGAAAATTCAATACACAGGGAGAAACTAGAGACGCAGAGCTTAAGGTAAGGAAGAAGAAAATCTGGGATATGCTTCAGGGGAACATGATTTTATCCAGAAAGAGGTGTACAGTCAAAGAAAAAGAGCCAAGGTGTTTAAAAATCAGTGTTTAATTCAAGGAAACTGGAAAATTTGAAATGACGCCTAAAGCTCCAGTTCTGTTTTGAACACTGAGTTTCAAGAGCTTTTAGAGTTTCGGAAATGGGACACACTGAAGGCATCAGGCTGGAGAGCAAATGTGCAAAGAGAGTTCTTAAATCAAAACCAAATGAAAACCTTTACTCACCCTTGGGTCTAGGGGCTAATGGCCACATTTGAACTCTCCAGCCTGATCACCCCAATCCAGACGGTTCCAGGCACCTAGTTGGAGATTAGCATAGCTTCTGTTCATCAGCATACTTTTCCTTTGGCAAGCTTCTTTTGGTTTTGCTTTGTTTTTCTCCTTAGAAAAACACGGATTAGGTTCCCCACACTCTGATTCCCACACTGGGTTAGCTGTGTGAGAATCGCACACAATACATGCACTCCTCCCACACTTCACACCCAAACTGCAGCCATGGCATGACCCAATCACAGAGTGATCAGAACCCAATGGCATTGGCATTATAGTTCATATACCATCATATTTCTTTGTCTTTATTTTTAATGTGGTGGCATTTAGGACCTTCTGAGAAGACTGTCTCTTCCAGGATTAATACCGACAGTCAGCAAATAATACCCCTCTCCTGCAAACCTCCCAGCTTTCTTTCACAGACCAAGTTGGCCATACCTCCCATACCTTTTCATAGACCAAGGTAAAATTCTGCCTTTAAAGCATCTCAGGGCCAGGCACCATACCAACAAGAAAAGCCTCTCAGTACTAGACCCCATGAAGAATACTCAGACTCATCTATCCTAAAGCTTCCTGTCTTGACTCTCCATTCCTTCTGGGAAGAAACACAACAAAAGTTTTCTCCATCAATTTCCCTTCATTCTGCCCCCTGACTGGCCCTATATGGTATGTTGTGTCCCTACTCTTAAGTGTAACAAATCATCTTTACATTTACAGTTGTCTCACCATATCTGATCAACAGTGAAATCTACAGTTTAATATATGTGTGCTAAGAAAAATTATTTCTACTAAGAATTCTAAGGTTACTTTTGTCTAGTATGTGCAGAGAGTCTGTCTTCAGAATGAAAACAAGCTGAACACATTGAGTCAAGGGATTAAAAAAATGAATAGGACTGGAGATAGGTCCATATAATCTTATTTTGAACCCTGTTCCAGGCATGTCTAAAGCCTATGCCCCTATGAATTTTCTTATTAGGAACATTATAAATTCACTTATTTAGATGCCTTTCACTTGCAACCCATTTGTAACCCAAATGATCTCCAAACTCATCATGTTCTACAAAAATCTATGTCCAACATTTACTTGACTGATCACTTGGGTTCAAAAGTGTAAAATCACCCATTCATCTCCACAACTTCAGCCACGGTATCTCATCTTTCTGTTCTCCTGACATCTCTTTTCTTCTGTAACCTGCACTCTTCAAGTCTTGATTTCTCTCACAACAGTTTAAATACATGACTCATCTAACTATCACCTTCTCCAGGAAATCATTTATCTCCCTTAGCCAAATCAATACCCTTCCTTTTTTCCTTCTCACTTCCTGTCATCTTTTATCCCCACACTGTTACATCATCTTGGCTCATCTCAGGTAAGATATTTTCTAGAATGCTTTTCCTGGCCTGCCCCTCTCCACACAGGTTATGTTGAATGTCCTTATCTTTGGTGTTCTAGCTCCTTCCTTTTACTTCCTTCACAACCAGAATCTAAATTACTCTGGTTACATTATAAGACTAAAGCTTTCAAGGGAAAGACTATTATAGGGGTCACCTGCCCGGAGTTTTGGCTCTTAAAGTGACCTTCATCTCCTTCATTCTTATCAGCCACACAGATGTGGCACAGAGTAGCAGCCAGACAGACCTCTGCAGGCCACATCCATCCATGCAAATGCTACTTCAGATTCATGTTGGCTCACAATTTTACTGGTTATAGGTTATAGGTGTCGGCAATACTTTCATTAGCATTCATGGATGCCTTTTCCTTTCCTCTACACTGTATTCCCTGCTAGTCAAACTCTGTGCTTGCTCCGCGGGTTCAATACTATCACCAACATTCACACAACCAAGCCAAGTGTCCGCACTGTCAGCTGGAATTGTCTGGCCTCAGCTGCATCCTCTGCATTGCTGGGCAACCCGTATGTTTATCTTCAGTTGACACCTATCAAATTGCCCCAAGCAGCTGCCACAAAAATTGTTTCCACTCTCCTTAAGCCCCAAATTCCACTCCCACTCCCCCCAGGCTTCGTAAAAGCTCTCTTCCTTTCCATAACTGAGGTTAAAATTTCCTGACCATGAGAGGCTTTGTATTTCTTCCATCCTCATCTACAAATTTGGATACCCTTTTACATATACACAGCTACTCGGCCCCTACCCCAGTGACAAAACTGCCTAACATCCTCTCCAAAACTAACTTTTTACCCAGACTGCTCTAATGTGCTGAATATTTCTATCTTTTGCCCCTTCTCTTCACTCTATGGAAATGTTTAGTCCCCTCCCAAATATTAACATTTCATAACTCACTAACTGATGCTGAGCATTTTTTAATTATTTATATTTTATTTATTTATTTTGCCAGTCCTGGGCTTAAGCCCAGGACCTGAGCCCTTTCCTTGGACTTTCTCAAGGCTAGAGCTCTACCACTTGAGCTTCAGTTGCTGAGCATTTTTAAGACTGTCCAAATGGAGTCAGTGCTGTTATATGCAATTTATAGCCATTAAATTTTATTTAATTTTTGAATATTCTTTCACAGATTAGGAAACTGAGGCCAGTGAACTGGGAAATTTTCTCAAAGACAGTGTTTTCTTCAATTATACTACAACTTTTCCAAAGAAAAATAAAAACTTTGTAATTTTCCCTCTTTTATTCTCCTCTGCTGCTGTGTATTTCTATTTTATCTTTCCAAATCCTTCTTTGTTCTTCCAAATTGCAGACACCTGCAATTGAGCATTTGCACCAGCAAGAATAGAATAAGAATGACCATAAAGTCATAACCACTACTGTTTTTTCTATGTTCTAAAAATGAATTCTATTCTTTGACAAAGTACAGAACCAAACATCACTACAGCCGTTCTCTCTTTTTCTCAATATCAGCTAATTTCTTAAAAATTCCATACATATATGCACAAACACAATGACTAAGGAACGGTATACTCAGAGGAGGATTCCAATGACGTCACTTCTCTGAACTCATAACAGTTTAATGAAATGAAGCAGAAAGATAAAGCATATTTTGTCAGGGGAGGGGGCAGTAGGAGGGGGGAAAAGGAATAGAAGAGAGAAAAGTAGGCATATGTATCCATTATATTCAATGTATATTATATAAAAGATAAACTATAAACTTTAGGGAAATGGATGAAATTGGGAAATATGAGAATGGTAGAAGGGTTGACACTGATCAAAATGCATTTTACTCATAATCTCACTTGTTGAACTGAAGCTCTTTTGTATAACTTCTTAAAATAATAGTAATAGAAAATTAAAACTATCTCTTCCCACATGTTAACATACATATTTATATTTATGTACATATATATGTAAAAACAAGCGCAAGTATTTTATAATGGAATAAAAGAAATCAAAGCACTGAGATTTTCTGGGATTTGAAAAGCACACATAGCCTGGATGTTTTTCTTTGGTTACCTAATTCAGTGATCCCAGCTTGGCATTGTCTCCGCAGTTGTCAAGAGAAATTTTGTCTGAACAAGGACAGAATCAAACCAAGAAAGGAAGTGCATACAACAGTATCAGTTGAAACTGCCTCTCTATCAGAAAGGCCAAAGCTGATGCCAGTCCTCTTAAGGAGCAAACATTTCTTCCATTGACAAGTGTTTAATTGGATGTTTTGAGAATTCAATGTCATGTATGCAGTTGCAAATGTTTGAAGAGTTGTTTACATTGTAATTTGTGCCAGACAGGCTCCAATGCCAAGCCAGCACACAGTCTCCCATTATTCTGCTGTACTCGGCTTCTAAAGATGTTTCAGAGCTCTCTCACTTGTAAATGTCCACATCCAAAGACTCATACATGTTTATAAAGCAGACTCTTTCTTCCCCCTTGGTTAAATATCAGACCTTCTGCCCACCATTCAGAAATGGCTTGGGAAAAAAAAACAAGAGGTGACTACTCCACCTCTAGGAAGTTTTGGTAGTTTGTTGGTTTGAGGAACACCAGAGAAAAGGGAATATCAGGACTCTAGCTCCCTACTCAGAAACTAGGTCTTAGAGATAAATTATTCTGAGAACTCCTCTTATACACTGAACTAAGAAAATAAAGCTTAGTGGTTCAGCTACTAGACAAGTCTACGTTAACATGAGAGTTATAGAGAAGCAGAAGAAGTTCTTGATTGGCAGAATGAGTATATTATAAATAAGCATCTGAGGAGTCCATGTAAGAATTGAACCATTAAGAATCTAACTTGCAGGAAAAGGTGCAATTTTCACAAACTGTTATAATGACTTCATTTCGTCCTCCTATTGTGACACGTGCAAGAGAAAATTTTAAATGTTAAAAGTACCAAAGTAGAAATATACATTAAAGATACTGATTGTGTATTCTGTTAAAAATATAACTCAAGAAGACAATAATAAAGAAAAACATGCCTACTGTTTAAAACTGCTAAGGGGAAAACCAAGAAAACACATTTTTTCTGTTTTATTTTCAACTTAACACAAAGCTGGCTAAAAACATGAACTAAACTAGAACTAAGGAACAAAGCCAGTAAGAATAAGGACAAGACTCCAATCCAGTAAAGTCTTCATCTAACTTTTTTTTCTTTTACAACCTTTCATACATTTTCCATAAAGGCAGGGATTCTTTTCTTGCAAAATTATAAAGGTGACGTCAGCAAAACAGCAGAATAGAAGAGTGAGAAAGTTCATGCCCTTCCACAGAAAATTCTACTAGATACTAACCAGACAGAACATGGATTTTATGAAAAACTAAAATACTCCCAACCTTGAAATGAGCATGAGACATCACAGGAACCACAGAATCAAATAAACTCCACATTAAAATACAAAAGGAGAGGCGCCATTTTGACCACATCAACCTTCCCCCAAGTCATCACAGCAACACAGAGGAAGGATCTCTCCTGGCTCACAGTTCTTCTGTAAGAAAAGATAGCTGGAGGTGACCTCCAGCTTCCTTTGCATTCTGAGATGCCTGCCAGGAAGACACTCCTGCTCTCTAATGAGGAACACTGTGGGGCAGAAGCAAGGTTATAACCCCTTGGGGTCTGGTAGAAATAATGAAAGAGTTAATTCACAGAAACCAGCATGGAAATCTTGGTGGTAGCTTTGTGGTCCTGCCAGTGGTAGGATCCAGTCAGAGACATCAACCACGGCTGACTTTGCAACGCTGTGCTAATCCACACCTCCAGGAGCTCTCATAGTTTGTGTTCCTACCAAGCTAGGCTATGCCTAGCCTCAGAGTCCACACCCAAGACCCTGCACAAGCAAGGAGACATCATCGCTATAAACATAATCAGAGCCCGGAAGCTAAACCAGCCCAATCAATCCAGGGGTTCCAATCATTCAGCTGTATCTCTGATCCCACTCAAAGCCCCACTGAGCTTCTACTCAGGAGCATTTCTATGGAACATATGGATTGGAACTGCCTAGAAATCTAAACAACAGTTCATCCCAATTTCACAGCCTACTCCCAGGCCGCAGGAAAGGAGGCAGGTCCTAATTGCACATTTTTATAGCACAGTCTCTGTGTTCATTCATTCTGAGCCGTGTTTTGACCAAACCTCAAGTCCATTATGAAGCCCTGCCCAATTTCGGAACCCAAATAGGGACACTCCACAGCCAGGGAACACACATGGCATCCACACCCAGAGGTGATTTCCATGTTTAACCACTATCTCTAGTGGATTGCAGAGACCAATGTGTGGTTTCACTGGGTAGTGAAACCCAGACAGCAGTCTCTCACTCAATCTCGGAATAGAGACAGAAGAGAGAGCAACAAGCCCTGCCTTCTAGGGCTATTCCTACCTGGTCCAGCCAGAATCCTAAGCTAGGTTAAGTAGGAAAGGCCCATCCCTTCTGAAGAATGCAGTAGAAGTGGTGTCAGTCTCCTGAGACGTACAGATACATGGAAATACACAGGATTGTCGTGAGCCAAAGAATCATGGTAACATCAAAAGAAAATGCCAGGCACGGTGGCTCATGCCTGTAATCCTCGCTACTCAGGAGGCTGAGATATGAGGATCAAGATTCAAAACCAGCCTGGGCACAAAAGACCATGAGACTCTAATCTCCAATTAATCTCTAGAAAACAGGAATTGGGGATATAGCTCCAGGGTTAGGGCGGTAGCCTTGAGCTGAAGAGCTCAGGGACAACACCCAGGCCCTGAGTTCAAACCCCATGACAGACAAAATAAAAAATAAAAATTGTAAAAATGCCCAGGAAGTGTTCTTAAAGAAACAGTGGTGGCAATGTATGGTAGCCCATACCTATAACCCCAGCTATATGAGAGGTCTAGATAGGTAGAATGATTATGATCTGAAGCAAGCCCATGTGTGATTCTATCTGAAAAGCAAACTGAAAACAAGCAAAAAAGAAAGCTGGGTGCTAGTGTTTACTGCTTGCCATACTAGCTACCTGGGAAGCTGATATCAGGAAAATTCTCATTCTAGGCCAACCCATGCAATAAAAGTTCATAATTCCCCATGTAAACAGAAAAGGCTAGGCCTGGTGGTATAGACCTAACATCTCATTTTCAGCATGATTTGTAAATAGGAGGATCAATGATCCTCCTAAGGAAAAAGCATGACTCTGGCTCAAAATAATAATAATAATAATAATAATAATAATAATAATAATACAGGAAAAAAGCTAGAGGTATGGCTCAGGAACTGCAAAGCCCTGAGTTCGAAATTGTAGTCCTGAAAAATAATATAAAAGAGGAGTCATGTTCCCTCAAATGGGAAAGCGCCTGCCTAGTTAATACAAATAAGGACCTGAGATCCCCAGAACCAAAAATTAAATTAAAAAGAATAAAAGTTTTAAGAGCACCAAAAGGCAAGAAGCATCACCAAAAAAAAGTCTCAATATAGTCATCCGTAAGTACATTTCTCAGCAGAAACCCCTGGAGACCAAGAGAAATGCAATGATATATCTCAAGTATGAACAGAGAAACAGAACAAGCAATCACGGATTTTTTATTTGGCAAAACAATCTTTTAGCACTAAGAAATAAATTAAAATTTTCCCAGTAAAACCTGAAGATATCCATGGTCACTACCGAAATTGCTAAAAGGAGTTCTTTAAGTTGAATATTGAAACATTCTATATCCCTTTCACAAATTATAGTCTTTATTAAATTATTCAAATTTCCCATCTGGCTTTGTCTACTTAACTTTTGTAAAACAACAGATCTAATGTATCTTAGGAATTATTTTGCTAGTTATTCATATTTCCATTTGTTTATTTTTTTCTTTTTAAATTTCATTTTATTGTTGGGGTGACGTTTTCATCTATTTTGAAGCATACATTTTTAAATGTTTTACTCATAAAGAATCACAACTACCCCTGACTCACAGCTTGAGTATTTTATCAATAAAAAATAGTGCTGGATCCTGTTTAGTAATAGCCTATGCTTTGAAGTACAGTTGACTGCTTTAATACTGCTCTAGTCTCTGATGATAAAAGAGCTTTTGGTTTCCTTACCCTGACCTACTGTGTGAGTAGATTTACATTTATGACTACTTGTAGTGGGTCCTACAGTCACGTTACTGACTACTGTGGCACTCAAATATAAAAGTTTGTTGTTACTGTTATTCTGTGTGTGTGTGTGTGTGTGTGTGTGTGTGTCCCAGCATGCACACGCGCGCAAGCATGCCAGTCAGAGGGCTTAAACTCAGGGCTTCTCATTCTCCCTTGGGTTTCTTGCTCATGACTGCCATTCTGCCACTTCACCACTCTACCACTAAAGCCAAGTTTCAGTCTGGCATTTTTTGGCTATGGAGATGGCATCTCACAGATTTTTCTGCACAGGCTGGCTTCCATCTTTGATTGTCACACCTCTAAACCATCTCTTGTTGGTCTCTCTCTGACAAAAATGAATATATTTTTTTATGTAGAGTGTTATACTCATATCTGGGGATGTGACTTTTCCCATCTCCAGCACTAGAGTTGCTAGGATTATAAGTGTGCACTATCCCACCAGCCATTCCTGTCTACTCTGTTTTACTTTTTCTCAAAGGCTTATAGTAACGCCTCTCTGTTTGAGTATCTAACCTTTTTTACTTTTATAATTTGTTTCATTTTATTAGCAAGGTAATATACTGAGAGGTTACAATTATATTCACCAGATAGTAGGTACATTACTTCTCACACATTGACACCCCTTCTCATGTTTTTGTCCCCATTTCCCTCCCCCACCCCTTCCAATCATCTTGTTTTTCCCCCGTCCCTTTCCTGTTTCAAATAAACAAATAAACGATATACAACATACCTGGTAACAAAGTCAGATACAGTAACAATATGAGATTTTTTTTTTCACTAAAACTTACACATGGACTAGAGTCACAAGAACTTACCTCAAATATGCCAGCATGGTCATTAGCTGGGTCTAATGTGTTTTGTTTGTTTCCTTCTTTTTAAGTGACATAGCCAGTTTGCTTGTCTTTTTAGGCTTGGAACCTGTTGTAATGTTTTGGAGAAGTCTGCACCATGTGACATCATAGCACAGCTACAGACAAGGATGTAACCTGGGCACTTCTATCTGGATATTCCATTGTCTCTCCCCAATCTCTTCTTTATTTCTTATTTATGACCTTCATTAACGGCATCTCCATTTGACCAGTTAAGCAATTTTAAAGCCTTAGAAGATTTTCAGACCTTCATTTCTCATATCCAGCTTATTCAGTAAATCCTGGCCTGTTTTCTAAAAATATCTCACACTTCCACTTTTCCCGTTTCATGTAAACCAGAGCAACAACATCCTCATTTTCTTCTGGCCTCCCAGCTCTTACCTCTCTTATTCTCCTAAACATTATTACTAGAATTATTTAAAAAATAAAATCCAATCTTGTTGCTGCTTTGCTTAAAAGTCAGTTTTAAAATGCTATGAAATGTTAAGTAGGCTATGAGCAAGTCAAAGTATCATGGTAATTATGGGCCTTAGCTATCTGTGCCGCCACTGTCATACAGTCACTCTGGACCTCCATCCTGTGCTTTGCCTTGCTCTTGTCGCTGTCCCAGACTGCAATACACTTTCCCTCCATCTACGCATGTAAGTCTCAAAATACAGCTCAAAATTCACTGCTCTGTGATGTCTTCCTAAGTGTTTTGTGAATGCGAGTGGTCACTATTTCCACGTCTTATACATCTCCATGTGCTGAATTTAGTTGTGGTATGTCATTCTACAACTCGGCATCAAATCTTTATCTGGGGTATATACCATGCACTCAATAAATGGGTATGAAATTAATGTGTGCTGAATAAAATAAAGAGACCAAGAAACACACCAGGCCTACTACTTTGCTATATCCAAGAAAGAAGGCCAGGAACAAAGAGAAAGGACAAATAATCTGACAATAGGAAACATATGAATGGATTGTTTGCTTTTAAAAGCTAAGTGGTTGAGGGAGGGCAGGAAGAGAAGAAAGTACATTCTAAAGCTCTAGCTTCAGGGTAGGTAATACAAATTGTTGCTTTAATTTTTTTCATAATATTGTAAGTGATGGGAAGTTCTCTTCCATCATACCAGCCTTCAGGGCAGAACGGTTCAGCCTCTTGAGCTAAATCAAACCAGCATTCTCTTTGTTTTTCAGGCAGCTACAACTGTTCTCTGCCTTCTAACCAGCTAAAGTTGGTTGACCCAAAAGAGAGAGAGAGAGAGAGAGAGAGAGAGAGAGAGAGAGAGAGAGAGAGAGAGAGAGAGAGAGAGAGAGAGAGGAAGAGGAAGAAGGAAAGAAAAAAGAAAGAAAGGAAGGAAGGAAGGAAGGAAGGAAGGAAGGAAGGAAGGAAGGAAGGAAAGAAGGAAGGAAAATATTCCACTTACTTTATAAGCTTCTCTTCTACAGTTTTGCTCTCATCAATTAATTATAAGGTCCCTAGAAGGTCATTTTGCATTCTGTCCCTGGATTACAGAGAGGTGGCCATTCTACTCTGTCTGCACAAATTGTCCTTACTTATAAAATGAGGAGGCTGGCAGCCAGTTCTTTGCCCAGGACACAGAGCTAGCTCTAAAAACAACAATGCTTGGTACTCATGGTTCAAAGCCCTTAAGTGCCACTCACTGGCGACAGCTTTCCATGTCATCAATTTTATGTTCCCTCGACTGGTAAACTGAACCCATTTAGGGTAGGATGCTTGAGCACTTAAGCTCAAAGAGTCAGAGGTACTAGAATCACAAGAGAATTCAACAATTTTCCCCCAGAATGAACAACCAACTCACTTGTTATTCAGTCTTAATCATTCTACACTTCTAAATGCATGGATCCTCAGTGCCCCAGATTTTACATATATCTGGAACACAATCTCCCACAATACACAGGCCTTCCTGGCAGGGACTGTGTTTCTGGGGAAAATCCTATGTGCTTATGTTTTGAATCTAGACACCCATTACCCAAGTACTGTTTCCATTCAAAGAGGTCATGCAGAGATTGCTCTTAAGTTTATGATAAAATTTAAATACCTTGGGCAATGTAAGTAAAAAGGTTAAGGATAATAGTGCCTAGTGTGTGGTTAGTTCCCTGTAAATATCAGCTATTACATTTCATGTCTGAATGACACATGACCCCAGCTGGTTTCTTTCGGAAAAGAGCCCGAGAAAAGTTGGTCTTTTTTTCTAACCAAGTAACACATTTGCTCTGATTCTCCCAACAGACTTGAGATAACTCAAGTAGGTAACATTAATCTCATTTTTGGATTTTGTATTTATTAAATGTACCATGCAAAAAATATTTTAATATGTATATTAAATGCCTTTTTAAGTATCTTAAAAAATCTTGCAAGGTATTTTTGGCTGCAAAATGTTGTGATATATAATCTCAAATATAAACAGATTAATAATGGCACCAATCCCTAGATAGACCAAAAATATAAATTATTATCTGACTGGGCTGCACAGGAAACAAGTTCGACTTAGGGAATTGGGCAGTGTAGAAGAAAATCTTGCTCTCCTTTTAGGTCGCAGAGCATCTTAGAATATGGACAGGAAGGCAAATAAATGGTAATAAGATCTCCATGGCACCATTTCACCTCTCAACCCTCTTAAACAGAATGTTCCAAGCTGAATATCGGTGGCTCGTGCCTGTAATCGTAGCTACTCAGGATGCTGAGATCTGAGGATTGAAATTGGAAGCCATCCAGGGCAGAAAAGTTCATGAGATTCTTATCTTCAATTAGCCAGCAAAAAAAAGCCAGAAGTGGATCTGTGGCTCAAGTGGTAGAGCACCAGACTTGAATAAAAAAGCTATCAGATAGTACCTGTGCCCTTAATCTTTAAAGACCCAATATATTCTCTCTCTCTCTCTCCCTCTCGCTCTTTTCATATCTCTCTGTGTCTCCCTCTGTCTCTGTCTCTCTGTGTCTCTGTCTCTCTCTCTCTCTCTCTCTCTCTCTCTCTCTCTCTCTCTCTCTCTCTCTCTCACACACACACACACACACACACACACACAATGCTAGTGTTCTAGAAGATTAATTGAGGAAGAGGGTCTAGCTAAATTCTCTCTTTTAAAATTAAAACCTAAAGGGATCACATGATACAAACCAAAGTCATTCAGCCTTTTGGAACCTAGACCTAAAACTTTACAACTGTTGCAGCAACTTACTACAGGAAAATGTTCTTTATGTGGTAGGTATTCCCAGATAAATGTTTCTCTTTCCTCTCTGGGCCACAATTAGCCTTCTTCCATTCCTTCCCATGCAGATCAACACATCTGCTTCAGAAACACAGACAAGATTCTTCATAATTCTGCATTCAAGAAAAATACCTTCCTCATTATCTAATAAGTCAACCACATAGACCTACCTTGAAATTCACCTTCGCTTGCAGAAGTATATTTTAGTGTCAGCCATTCTTCAAAAGTCCACAAAAGCCAGGTGTCATGGCTCAAGCCTGTAATCCTTGCTACTCAGGTGACTGAGATCTGAGGATCACGGTTCAAAGCCAGCCCAGACACTAAAGTCCCTGAGACTCTCATCTCAAATTAACCACTAGAAAACCGGAAGTGGCGTGGTAGTTCAAGGGGTAGGGCAATAGCCTTGAGCTGAAGAGCTCAAGGACAGCGCCCAGGCCCTGAGTTCAAGCTCCATGACCGCCCCCCACCCTCACCCCCCACCCCCCACCCCCGCCAAAAAAAGTCCAAAGAAGAAGAAAACAGAACACAAGCAAAAAAAAAATTTGTTTTAAGTAAATCCATACACCCAAATATACCTAAGTTAGATATACAGGAGAGGTTTCTGTTGATTATTTGACAACTGCAGAGAACAACGTTTTTCCCTCTGTGTTTCCAAGACTGAGTAGAATATCACTATGTAACGCAGTCTGGTTTCTAACCCACAAGCATCCTACTTTAGACCCAGCAGTTGCTGGAAGTATAGGCATGAACCACCATACCTTGGAGGAGAAATCACTTTAAATATTCACCATCTTATTAACTACATTGTCTAAAAGTACAACACGTTGACTCTTGGGAAAACCATCATAAAGTAAGAGTTGTACACTGTCCTAAAGCACCCCTTCATGTTAATCCACACACATCTTCTTTCATTCAGGTGTTTCAGTCGAGTGAGGAGGAGAAGGAGAGGCCTGCCGGGGTAGAGGCTCAGGTGTAGGCCTCAGGTGAAGGCCTCCTGCCCCTCATCCATCCTCAGGCCTCACACACCTCTCTGGTTTCCAGGGCCTCGGGTAACCAGGATGTGGGAGGCCCAGGGCCTCTCTCAGGGATCATGGCCAGTGGGCCTGGCGCCCATGCACTCACCTCATCCGGAAGAGACTCCAGCGCTGGCTGGCAGCCTGACCGTGGTGAGGACCATGCTCTGGGGAGGCCTTGGTCCCTCTTGTCCTTGTCCATGCTCGCGACTCTGGCTGTGCCCTGGCCTCCCAGGAGGGGGAGGCAGGCCGGAAAGGGGCCCATGGAGCCGAGGTGGGAGTGGGCGTGCCGCAGGGGCTGAACCCCCTCTAGGACTCCGGATTCCTGCCACTGTTAGAAAGTTGTCGCCCCTCCCCGGTCCGGACCCGTAACCCTGGCAATCTGAACCCGGAACCCGCAGCCTAGGCCCCACCCAGGGGGTTCCTGGGAAGCTGCGGGCCTGCCAGGCCTGCTGTGGGGCCCAGCCCTGCAGGTGTCCCTCGCTGGTGGGGAGGACAAGAAGGGGAAGAGGTGCTGGTTGGTCTCTGTCTGAGCCTGGCTAATGGCAAACCTTCCTCCAGGGCAGGTCCCTGAAACTCCATGCTTTGTGAACTGCCAAGCACCTCCCAGGAGGAAGCCATTACTTTTGAAACCGTTATTGCCACCTCCTTCCCCAAACCCCACCTTTTGTAGGATGGATAGAGAGAGAGGCAGGTGATGGTGAGGGCAGGAGACCACCTACACTGAGAGGTCAGAAAGGGTTTACCTCCTTTAGGAAGTGATCGTGGACCCTGCCCAGGGAGAAAGGAGAACTATCTGCCCATCCTCTGGTGTATAGCTCATCTCCACGAGTCCCACTGAATTCGGTTCTCACCAAGTATCTGCTCACATATTTTCAAACTTTCCTTGTTTTGATAAGCCCCAATTCCTTTATTAAACGTTTATCAAATTCAGTGAGTTTTGTAAACACTGAGCATGCCCCTTCTCTTAACCAAAGACATGTCACACGCACAGCATATAATGTCCATTCATAATATTCTGTTAATCACCCTTCTAAAGTCTAAGTGATCCTTCTGTTAACCCTGTTGCTCACCACACAGTGGCAACCATATGAAGTATTCAAGGGTCCTTCGGAGCCTAGTGCACTTTCCAGCATCGTCCCTCCTGCACTACCTCCAGCAGGGTTGAATTACTTTTTCTCAAACTATCTAAAGAAAAAGTCTTATTATTTCCAGACTCGTTCTGTGGTTGTTTTTGAGACATGTAATTCAAAACCTACTAACAAAACTGAAAAAGAAATATACCAAAAAAAGAAAAATGTTGCAACCCTTTGTTTAAACAAACACACGTTTTACAATAAGAAATGACTTTTCTATTTTTAAAAATTTCTAAATGCATACTGTTAATCTCTATGCTTATCAGGGACTCATTTAAAAAAAATTAAGATTACGAATGTAGCCTAGTGGTAAAATGCTTGCCTAGCATACATAAAGCCCTGGGTTCGATTCCTCAGTACCACATAAACAGAAAAGGCTGGAAGTGGTGTTTGGCTCAAGTTGTAGAGTGCTGGCCTTAAGCAAAAGAACAGGTACAGTGCCCAGGCCCTGAGTTCAAGTTCCAGGACTGGCAATATAATAAATAAATAAATACATTTCAAGCCAAGATTCATCAGAAGGCTAAGATCTGCAGGATAGCTGTTCAAACCAAATCAACCAGGGCAGAAAATGTTATAAGACTTCATCTCCAATTTATCAACAAAAAGCCTGTTGGGAGGAATGGCTTAAGTAGGAAAATGCTAGCTGTGAGCAAACAAGCGAAGCAAGAATACAAACCCTTACGCCAGCAATAAATAAATACAAATCCTAAGACAGTGTCATTGACTTTCTGTGTTTAAAGTATCAGATTCTTTTTAACTTCTGTTTTTTGTTTCTTTTAACTTAAAAAAATCTTTTTGTTTATATTTTTATTGAAAAGGTGATGAGCAGGAGGTTTACAATTACACAGTTAAGGGAATGAGTACATTTGTTTTGTTGATCATTGCCCCATCCCTCGTTTTCTCCCACTTACCCCTCCCTATTCCCTTTCCTCAAGTTGTAAGGTTCATATCCAACATAGAGTCAAGTATTTCTTTGCTTTTGTTTCTGTTTTGCCTGATTTTGGTTAATTTGCTTATTATGGTTTAGGTTGGGATTTGGCAATACTGGGGTTTGAATTTAGGACCGGTGCTTTGTGGGTTAGGCATTCTGCCACTGAGCCTCATTTCTAGGCCTTTTTTCCACTGGTTATTTTTAAAATAAGGTCTTGCTTTCTGTAAAGGTGCATACCTGGACTGTGATCTGCCTATTACAGGCTTCTTTTCATAGATGGGATAACAGGCACATACAACCACACCCAGCTTCTTCCATTGAGATGGAAGGTCTACTTGACTCTTCCTTCTGCTCAAACCACAATCCCCCTGTTCTCAGCTTCCTATGGATCTAGAATTACAGGTATCAGCCATCAATAAGTAACTAAATTCTGAGCCTTTTTTCATTTATTTTTTCATTTATTAGTTCAGCATTGATCAAAGTTCTTTTCAAGATTCAACTTCTAATGTAACAATAGTAGCAGTAATTTAAGAGTAATTTGGTGATATTTGCTAAAACTTTACACTGATTAACTTTTGATGGTTAACAGCCCTATAAGCCAGGTGTTACTATTATTGTCATTATTCCCATTTAACAGATGAGGAGATTGAAGCTTAAAGAGGTCAACTAGCAGGGGACAAAACATTCGCCATCGAACTGGCCTGATTCTGGAGTCCATTTAATCAAGAATCACACTGAGCCCTTTGACATAAAGTCTACATATTTTTAAGTTGCAATTATTGACTGCTTCCCTGTACCTCTACTATAACATTTCCCCCATTACATTTCATTCATGAAAACCTATGGAGATCACAGACTATGACATTTGTGTATCCTCACAGCTTTGAATACTTCTCTCTCTAGCCAGAAAATACCCTTTACATCCTGGGCTTGGTCCTTACTACTCACAGGCAGTGGAGTTCATTCAGCCTGTCACTACTGCCTTGTGCCTATTTATGCTAGAATTATTTGTTCACAGCGCCATCTTCTACTAGATGTAACAAGTGTTACATTCAGGGTTATATTACCAAAGATTTGCTTAATTTATTTTGATTTGTTTAATTGAAAAAAGGTGTTTTGATTTGTTTAATTGAACAAACATTCCATAGCACTTAGGATGTGCCAGGTACTGCTCTAAGGGCTTTAGGACCACATAAACAGCACTGTAAGTATTTGTGATAGACAATGGGAATGGTCTTTTTTACACTGAAAGTTAGGTCATGTCATTATTCAGAACTCTCCCATGGCTTTCCATTTTACCAAAAGTGAGAGCCAAAGTATACACCTTGTCCAGCAACATGTGTAGTTGGGTTCTCTCTTACCACCCTTCCCCATGCCTACTCTGCTGATGCCATACTGATCCTTTACTTCTTCCTCCTTTCCCCCTCTTTATCCTCTCATTGCTCTGGCTCTTTCTTTATCTCAGGCCATCTACTTCATTAACCTTCCTTGCTCAATTCATTGTAATTTTTGTTTTTGGCTCACCAACCATATTTGCTGCCTGCCCAGAGTTCCTACTTAACACTGTAAGCAGCCCCTTTGCCTTATCCTAGAAAGTCAAGGGCTTATTCTCTGCACTACTGTTTTTTTTTCCCACTGTCCCCATAATTTTCCTACATAGTATGTGATAATACTTAGATAGAGTGTTGATCACAGTCTGCAAGTTCCCCAAGCATAGAGATTGTTGAGCTCTTACCATTTTATGTACTGCATTCTCAGTGCCTAGGACAGTGTCTGACACATGAAGTAGGCATCAGTGCATAACTGTAGGTCCAAATAATAATTGAGACTGATCACAATATCATAAGAGTTAGCAAAAGAAACAACTGGAAACACAAAAATAACAGAATCAGTGAATGGATTGTACTTCCAGAATCCTAGCATCCACCTGTCCTATAACATGAGCAGCACTAGGGTTAGGGTAGACATTAATTTGAAATTAAGCTTTAGGTGCATTTAAGAAACCCAAGATGGTAATATATGCCATGTAACTCAAAGCCAGTGTATGAGTTGTGCTAAACTCCATTATAGCATTTCCTCTGATTATAGTGAATGGCAGACAAATTATACTATTGAAAACCAAATAAATATAGAATATTCCAGGTGGCAGACCTATTTTTCCAACACCAGAATTTCAAAAGAATTGCTTGATGTTTATTTTGAATACACTATTCTATAATTATTAGATTAATAATTTAGTTTTCCCAGAATTACAGGACCAAATCCAGTCATTTATTTTTCTTGATCTCATCTGTCATAGAGAATTAAAATACCATTAAAAATATAGTGATAATTTGGAGTCCCCTAAAATTTTGGTTAAAGCTCTTAAATCTTTATGGAGTTCAGATATTAATTTCAGATTTACATACCCATATAAGTTAAAAATAAAATGCCAGATGAAGGAGTTAGATGATATATAATAACTATGTGGAAAACACAAGAACGAAATGCACCAAAAATGGTACCAGTATTGTATTTGTGTAAATGAATAAATGTACTTATTTCTACTTTCACCATTATGGAAATTTCAATTTTATACAAACAACTTTCATTAGTTTTACATTCTTAAACAGACCAGTACTGAAACAGATTTGTCCAGCATCACACAGTTCTTTGAACCATAGGCTTCTTAAGACTGACATTGCTGAAGGACTCCAGCTTTCTTCTATCCTCTGCTCACATTTCCTCAAGTAGCCCTTCCTAATAGAATTTTGAGAGAATTAAATTCTAATACTTTAAGAAATATATTTCAGAGCAGGGTTGACTTATCTCCTGTGCATTTAGCGTACTAGAACTATGCATTTCTGTCTTCCTTGGAATAGTGGATGATGATGATAGTTATATCATTTTCTGTCATACTTCATTCTCTTTTGGAAACTCATTGAGAAATGCTGCTAGAGTATAGATTTATGGTTGAAGCTGGACTCCAGCACTCTATGTTGTTTACGTTCCTCTCAAAGCACATGACTTGAAAGCATAGAATTCTACTGTGTGTGGGGGGGGGTGGTTGTGGGTGTATGGATGTGTGTCACATTTTTTGATTCATTCATCTACTGAGGGGAATCTGGGTTGATTCCATATCTTAACTATGGAAAGTAATGCTGTCATGAACCTGGTTGTGCTGGTAGCTTTAGTGTGGCCTTGTTTGTGCTCATTTGGGCAAGTGGCCAGGAATGGAACTGCTGGGTCATAGGGAAGCAAACCTACAAGCTGCTTTCCAGAGTAGTTGAACAAGTTTACATTCCTACCAACAGTATAGTAGCATGTCCTTTTGGCCACATCCCCACCAGCATTTGTTACGATTGTTTTCTTGATAATGGGTATTCTAACTGGAGTGAGGTAGGACTTCAAGGTTGATTCACATTTCCATTACAGCCAGAAATGATGAACATTTTTTCATATGTCTATTGGCCATTCTGGTTTCTTCTTCAGAGAAGTCTCTTTTAGCCCACTTATTAATGGGGTTGTTGTTTCTTTGTTCTTGGGAGTTGTTTTGGTTTTTTGTTTCAGCTCTAATACACTGGGATTCTATGCTTCCATCAGAGAGCATGGCATTGCCCCATTTGTAAGGAAATGGAAAGACTTGGAAAAATTATATTAAGCAAAGTAAACCAGGCACAAAGAAACAGACTCCATGGTTTCCCTCATTCATAATAACTAGAATATTTCTAGGATATCCTTAGCAGAGGATCACAGTGGCTCATTAGCTATGTGGATATGACCATATAAAGTGGTGCTTATTAAATTGAACTACAAGAAATGGAAACAAGAGGCTTTTTTTTAAATTGTACTGTTTGCAGTTATTTTTTTCTTTCTTTTTCTCCCCTTTGTTTCATTTCCTATTGTCACTGTTTTCAATTTCTGTATCATTTGTCTTCTATGTAAATTTATCTGATTTGAGGAAACGAAGGGGAGTTACAGGAAGGGTGAATTGTGTGACTCATGAGATACTATGTTGGAAATGAGCTTTACAACATTGGGAGGAAAGGGAGGGGGGAATGAGAGAAAATGAGGGATGGAGTAACACTGTTCAAAAAGAAATATACGGGCCAGGAGTTTGGCCTAGTGGTTAAAGTGCTTGCCTAGCATGCACGAAGACCCGGGTTCAATTCCTTGGTACCACATACATACAAAAAAGCCAGAAATGGTGTTGAGGCTCAAGTGGTAGAGCTCTAGCCTTGAGAAAGTCCAAGGACAGCGCTCAGGCCCTGAGCTCAAGCCCAGGACTGGCAAAAAAAAAGAAAGAAAGAAAAAAAAAAGAAATATACTCATTATCCTAGGTAACTGTAACCCCTCTATACATCACCTTTATAATAAATATATATTATATATGCATGTATACACACACACACACACACACACACGCACACATGTGTATTATGATCTGGAAGCTGCATGCACTACTTCTGGCCAAAACATACTGTGATAGCCAAATCTAGTTAATGATAAACATAATAGAAAAGTTGTTTCTGGTTTTTCAGCCTACAAGTACAGTAGAAATAAATAAATATAGTTATCAGTGTGTCATTATGACTATTAGTCACTAGACAGTGAGTTTCATGACACCAGGAACTCTGCCACATTCATTTAACACAAATAAGTTTAGCACATTCTGTATCCATCACATAGAAGACACTAAATAATTTTGATTGAATTCAACTTCTATCATATTAAACAAGTCATATGTGGTAAAAACATGACTAACTCAAAAGAGAAGCAGAATTGAGCACATCACAATTAGAAAGTACTAAGGCATCTGAATCTGAAGATCCTGCCCATGCCTAAAGCTCCTTTACAAGTGCCTATTCAAGTTAATTCCTCTTTTCTTTTAGGCTTACTTGAGTTAGAATTTCTGTATTGGTTTCCACAGAGTCTCGATTTACAAAGTGCCTGGGTTGGATTGGTTACCCTAATAACTCCTTCATCTCTCATGGCTGAAACAGCTGAGGCCCCACAAATAGCTCCTGCAACAGTTATGTCCCAGTGGTTCAGAAAATTGCTCCAGGTTTCTTACCATGCTAAACCTTCTTGCTTATTTCCTTATCTTGATTTCTACCCATGTGGCCTGGTATCTGGATCTCTTTTGATCAACACTTAATGGTACACTGAGACTGGCGGCCCCAGTGATGGTTCTGGTCCTTGAATGAGATAAAGAGGATCTAAGGCTGTGGAGAGCATTTATATAGATGGGCCTTTTCAAAGGACAGACAGAATAGAATCTGCCAGACCTCTATATGAAGGTGGCCAGGCCCGGAGTTTGGCCCAGTGGTAGAGTGCTTGCCTAGCATGCACGGAGACCTGGGTTTGATTCCTCAGTACCACATACATAGAAAAAACTGGAAGTGATGCTGTGGCTTAAGTGGTAGAGCTCTGGCCTTGAGAAAGCCTAAAGACAGTGCTCAGGCTGTGAGTTCAAGCCCCAGGATTGGAAAAAAAAAAGATAATGAAGGTGGCCAGCCTGAGGGCAGAGCTGAAAGCCAGAGCTGAATGAGGGGGCTATTCCTTTCCCATAAGGAATATCTCCATGTGGGAAATGGAATCTTGGGCAGAATGAAGGAAACATCCCCACAACAAGAGGCAGCTCAGTACGAGGTCTATAGTTAAGGAAGGTTAGGGAGGCATTCATGTTTGAGGAAAAGAATGGGGTAAAGAGCTGGCATGGAATGCTGGCTGATAAAGATATACATGTAGTATCCACTTCTTGGTGTAACGCTATGGAGGGTTAAGTGGAGTGAACAGGATATCCTCATAGTAGGTGTCCCATGGTAGGTGGGGTATTGGAGCTGTAGAAATGTAAGGAGGGAAGAAGGAAGGTTAATTTATAGGCAGGAGGATTGATTAAAGAAGTGAATATATTATGTCCAATGAGAGCTAGTTAATTTATTTTTCAAGGAGTTACAAAAACGATAAGAGGTAAATTAGAAGAAATCGTGTGATGTTGGATTATACTTGAAGATTTGATGTAAACACATAATTTCCAGGAACAGACAGATGATGATACATAAATAGATGATTGATAGATGATAAATATATTTAAATGTAAGATTATACTCACAGAGGCATATACATCATCCCTAGCTTATGCACTGGGAAAGTCTAGGAGAAGAACACCATAATAGCAATGAGTAAACTGGATGGGTAATTTCTCAACACTAAACTCCACTCCAAAACAGCAAGGGTCTTTAGGTAAATATCCAGTTCCAGAAATGGGTTAGGAAAAACATATCACGAACCAGAAGCTTCTTTTGTACCAGAAAGTAGAATATGCTGAAGGATTTAGAGATATGTCACATCAAAAAGACACAGAAGCTAGCTTGAAAGGACTGCTACTGGACAAATATGGGACAGTAAGCATGAAAATTAATACTGATAGTAACAAATTATGACCTGTTAAATGAAATAGGAATCCGTAAGTTCCTACCAAGAAAGATAAAGAGCAAATCGAAAATATGATAAGAAACAGATTATTGATATTGACTCAAAGTATTCCTTCATGAGGTATGTATTTGCTAATGATAGCAGGCAATATGCTTAGCAAATGCCACCTTACTCAGAGAGAAATGTCAACACCATCAAAAGAGTAAAGTTACAATTCTAAATCTTATGGAACGCAGAGAGATGTGATGACATGTATTACAGCATTGGCATTGAATTTTTGAACTGAGAGACACAGACTGAATCCAGTCAAAACGTATCTAAATTGAAACAATCTATATAAATAACTAGACTTTAATCTCAATGAGTGTCAAGGTCATAAAAATCAAGGACAGTCTGGGGAAGGTTCCAAATTGAAGGAGACTGCAAAGATATGGCAACAACATTCAACACAGCATTCTAGGCTGGACCTGTGTCTTAAAGCAAATGATTGGAACAATCGGAAAAAGTGAGGGTCAGAGGGTAGTGGTACAAGTATCCTAATTTTCTGATTTGTGGTTTATATTCTGGTTATGCAAGAGTACATCATTTCACTAAAAAAATATACTTAAATATCTGGAAATGGGAGGGTGTCAAATTAGAAACTTTCATTCACAAACTTCAGAAAGACAAACAATGGTTTACTCAGCCACTCTCTCACAAATATGGGATTATTTCCAAATTTTAAGAAAGAAAGAAGAAAGAAAGAAAGAAAGAAAGAAAGAAAGAAAGAAAGAAAGAAAGTAAGCCAAGTCAAGGGACGTATCCTTAACACACTTGTATCATATAAAAAAAGGAATAGATTTAAAAAAAAAAAGACTTGTAGGACATAACAAGAAGATGCAAATGTGAGCCTGGGTGAGATCCATGTCTACAGATTTAGACATAATAATTGAAAATACATCTGTGGTTTACTATCAGGTGAAATGAAATGAAAAAGTAGAACTTCTTGGCCAAAATTAAACAAAAATAACAAATACAAATGATATGTTGGAAGGGTAATCTTATTTCTGATGGTCTCATTTTCTTGTCTGTACTAGTAAAAGTATCTTTTTCTCAAAGCAAATTTTAAGTAATGGACTTGAAGAAAAAGGATCTATGTTCCAACCTTCAATAATGCAAGCATTTTTATCCACTGGGATGTGTTGGGGTTCCTGAAGATTTCTGATTAAAGCCTTTGAAGTGTCTGCTTGTCTCTGACATAGCTTACAGACTCATCTGTGTATGTCTAAGAGGTGCCCAAGATTTGTATGGCAGATTCAGTTACCTTAGTATGAAGTACATATGTATCACTGGTAGAATGAGGACTAACTAGTCCTCTCTGCCTTAGAAAACCATTGAGAAGATTAAATAAATTACAATGTTGATAAAGGTCAATAACGGACTGAGTAAATTATTAACAGGTAGTGGTAATGTCATACCCCTTTTATAAATGAGAGATTTATCATCTGTTTTACTTTCTTCCTCAAGAGATGAAGGAAATAATACAACCTCTCAGTTCTGGTTAAAACTTGCTATTCTTCTGATTAAGAGACACCGAGCACATAAAAGGAATGTGAAATTGTAACCCCTTTGTACAACCACTTGAAGTTTAGAAAATAAAACAAGCAAATAAAACTTGCTATTCTTTTTAGTCCATATGTATCCCTATTGTAAGGGCTTCCCAGTTAATTAACATTTAATCATAATAACATTATGGTCCTCCCCATTTTATAGAGGAAGGAAGCAGCAACCGAGAGGTTAATTAATTTATGTAGAGTCACACATCCAGTATGAGCTACATTTCCAACACCAACTTATATAAGCCAAACATGCAAATGCTAATGTATGTACTAGTTGCTTCTAACCCCCACCCCCTCGTTAGTTAATGTTTCACGTTCCAAAAGCATTTTCCCCTAGAAACAGCCTTGCAAATTAGGTGTGGTTCCTTAGGCTAACCTATTTAAACAAATCAGGCATGCCTGGTAGAGAATAACTGTGACTTCAAGATAAGTGTCCCCTCTAGGCCAATGTTAGTGAGTAGATTTCATCTTCCAACCCAGTTCTGATCAATTAATTGAGTTGAGAGAAAATACTGTCTAGAGAATTCTGAGGTTGGCTTTAGTGGGGGCACATGAGAGGATCAAGGAATAATGAAGAGAGATTCCTGAAAACCATGTGTTTGCCATGTCTGCCCAGATGTTTTTAAGGTCAGATACCCAATAGAAATAAGACGAGCTTTTCAAGTATCCATCTTGAGTCCTGAGATGTCTAGGAGTGAGCAAGGAGACAGGGCAGGGATTCCGAAAGCAGAGAGCTCAGGCTGGATGGAACAGATTGCTGGGGCAGCTCTGATAGGGTGACAACAGCTGTTCCAAAGTATGGCTAGTTTAGAAGGCAAGTGTTCCTCTATGTACAGACATTTTATCCAAATGATCCAATCAGCAGCAATGTCTTTGTAGATTTTCTGTGGCTATAACTGAAGAGCACAGACTAGATAATTGAAAAAGAACAGGGGTTTGTGTGGAGGGGAGCAGGGAGTGTTAAGGGGAGCAGGGACTGGCGCCATCCAGAATGCCTAAGAGTTCCCCCACCCCATTGTGGAAGGTCGACAATGGTACAGCCCAGCCACCTTGACCTCCCCAATCCCCCCATGAGGAGGGATATGTGGTACAGCCCAGCCACCTTTGCCCTTCTAGGGAGGGGCAACCTTGACCTTCTCCCCACCCCCATGAGGAGGGATATCTGCTTGAGTGGGAGGGGGCCTGCTTTGTGTGGAGACCTTTCCAATTTGCGTGCCAATTCCGACTAAGGTGATAGGTAAATTTGAACACTGGACTGTGACCCTATTGGCTACCTGCGTGTGGCCGGAGCTGGTAATGGTCCCTTTGTGTATGTGACTATCCCATTGGCCACCTGTGTGGCCAGGTTCGACTGCATGGGTTTTACCCTTAAAAACCCTGCGTGAGAGCTGCTCAGGGTCACAGTGTCAGCTCCCGAGTCTGCACTGTGTTCCTGGCCGGTCAGGTCACCATCTACTTCCCCTGGCTGGTCAGTTCACCATCTGCTTCCCCAATAAATTCACCTTTTTATATGAGACTGTCTCTGTGTGGTGGACTCTGGTGGGACGTGGAATCCCCACATGGAGGGATGAGGAATCCCCACCTCTTGACCCCATAACATTTGTTTAGCTTACATGCTGAACATAGCAGGTTAACAGCCTCTGGCCAGGGCCTTCTGGCTACATTAGAACAGGGCAGAGAGCGTCATCTAGCCAGACAGAGGACATGTGTTAGTTTGAGCCTTTCTTCCTAAAGCCAAAAAACAAGGCCCTGCTCTCAATGACCTCATCTAATCCTAATAACTACCCATGGACTCAACCTTCTAATAATATCAACATATGAAATGGGGATTAAGCTACTAATACATGAAACTTGGAGAGACAGTTTGAAACCATTAGCAGGGGAGCACAAGGAGAGTAAGTTATCAACATCTTCTATTCTGTTGGCATTTCAAGGAGTCAGGCTCAGCATGGCTTAAATGACTCAATTCAAGTCACATAGTGAGGCTCAGAGCACCAGTCATGAGTTATATATAAAAGTAATGTCAGAGCAGAATGAAAATGAGCACACGCAGCCCAGCAAGACTATACCACAAACCACCAGCTTACGTGCTGGACTGTGACACGAAGGTCTGGGGTGGGTGGATCCTCCCTCACACTTGCTGAGGTTTTCAGGGAAGACACTAAAATGACAACTCGACATCCCCTGTAGATTGTTGAGCACTTGTTTCTCAACAAAAACTAGAGGGGAGGGGGAAAGAACAAGTATTTGAAGCTCAAAGGGAGTCCCACACTAGGTCGCATTTCAGAGAGTAGCGTAGTTCAGCAGGCTCCTTAAATGTCATGTCAGCTTTCCAAGGCATTCACAGTTGCTCCAACAGCATGGCTGGAACAAAGCCAAGCAGCTTTAGAAGAAGCTCAGTCCCTTCGACATGGATGACACTGCCAAGCGCAAAATCAAAAAGGGCCATTGCCTAGTTTGGCATCTGGGGCCTGCAGCTGCCAAATCATATCCACTAACTATGCCAAAGTAAATCCATGGAGAAATTCCCAATGAGAGGCCTGGTGGCCCAGAAAGCTAGAAAATTGCTTGTGATGTAGGCAAGAAGTAGGTTCTAGTTCATTGGTGTCTGTGGGGAGTACCCGGCAAATATGAGCAAGTCAGCAGAACTATTTCACTTCTAATTTCTTGTTCATGAAATAGGAACTGAGGGGAGGGAGGTGGGAGAGAAGACACTGGGAGGAGTAGGAAGAAAAGGCTATTTCCTAATGTCTTTTCCTCACATGACTGAGACACCAGGGTTGAACACCTACTCAAAAAAAAAAAAAAAAGTCTTGTCTACTCTGCTAGGGAGGAAAAAGGAACCAAACCACCACCACCACCAAAACCAAAACCAAAGAGAACAAGTACAAACTTATGAAAGTGGCCCAACACAGGTAGGGACTTCTTGTCCCACATGCATCTGCCTTAGGCTTTTCTTCTCAGACTATTGTTGGGAGAAAACAGATGGTTGTAGAAATCTGAATGTTACATTTATGAATGGAAATTTGAACAGATGTTACCAATCAAGATGGCATATAAGAATTTTTTTTCAAACCATGTTTACAGCCCAGGCTCCTTCACATAAATGGGAGAAGTGGGTCATAAAAAGGGTAGTTTTTGATCTCGGGAACAGCCTGTATCTGCCGTGGTGATTATGTGACACAATAATAGAAATATTGAAAGAACAAAGGAAGAAAACACTAATCACCTCTCTTGTACTAAAGCTAAATATTTCTCTGCCAACTGCTGAAATGGATCTGCAAGGAAAGCACAAACCCCTTGGAACATTTTCTGTGTTTTAGGTTGGGTGACATTGAAGCCCAATGTTTTATCAGGTATCTGTGGATACATACTTGCTTGAGTTTTGTTTAGACTTCAAGTAATTTAGATGGTTTTCTTGGGCTTGACTGAAGGTCTGAGACAAGTAAGATCCTACTGGATTCCACTGAGGAATTGAACAGGCAGCTAGTACTGAGAGGTGGCATACCTGGAACGCTAAGAAGACGTAGGGCACTAACTGTGAGACACTGGGGGGAGTGGGAAGTGGCAAAATAAATTAAATCCAATCTATATCTTAAGTCCAAAAATCCCTTCTCTTCCATAGGAGCTGCATTCGAAGACTCACAGGAGGTGTCCGTGTTGAAGCACGTACCCGATCCTCCATACAATATTCTTTTCATTTACAAATATATCGATGGTAAAGTTGAAAGCCCACTAAGGGGGGAAACAACCAATGGTGGTAAAATGGACAATTATAACAATATATTGTAAAGGAATTAAAACTTAGCAGTTGGGGCTGGAGACATGGGGCTGGAGACATGGCCCAGTTAGTAGACTGCCTCCTTTTGAGTCAAAGTATCAGATTGTAAGTTCGTAGCCTGGTGCTCTGAGAGGAGAAAAACTCAGTAGTTATTTTCCATTTCGTATTTTCAGCCCAAGCTTGCCCATGGTAAGTGAAATCATGGGAAGTAAAAATAGAAGGTAAATAGGGAATACTAGACACGTGGGATAAAAGCAAAAAGCAGGTTATGTACTGTCTATCATACAAGGCCAGTGACAGGTACATGGCCAGGACTATAGGAATGAAGAGAAAGAGGATTGATTAAGGGGTAAAATTAGGGTCAATAGTATGGGAGAAGAGAAGATTCTGGAGCTTGTGGCCATTTGGACAAAAAGATTAGCAGGATTTGTTATGAACCCTGTAGACACTAGTTTTAAACACTTTGTTGTTCTATGAGGCACTGCCATGCAAGCGCATGAACCCTTTCTTCCAGGTCCCCAGATTTGGAGACTACCCCTGGCTCTGCAGAATCAGACCTCTTCCATCTACCATCATATCTCTCTCTCCTGGTGGACATCACTAGCAGTACTAGTCTCTGCTTTATTTTTGTCCACACCTACCATCTACCAGTCTGTTCTCAACACAGTCAAAGTAACTCCTGGACATACTGGTTCAGAGTGGCCTTTCTGGTTTCGTAGCTACTTGAGGAATTTGCTCACACGCAGATTCTCAGGTTCCAGCCATCTGCTGTATCAGAACATCTTAAGACAGGGCCCCCAAATCTATGCTTTACCAAGTCCCTCTGTCCCTGGTTAATATTATTCATGCTGAAGGTTGAGAAAGACATACAGCCTAAATCAGAATATGCCACTCCTTCGCTCAAAATCCTGCAGTGGCTTCAGAGCCATTGTCATTCATGACTTCCTGCAGGCGTTCGTTCATGATCTGGCTTGGGGATGCCCTGCTGACCACTTCACTCTCCAGCTCACTTGCTCCTCACTGTATGCAAGGCCTTGGCGCTTATTCCTTCTACTTGTAATGTACCCCAGTGGCCTCTATCCCAGGCTCCTCTCCCATTCCTGTCCATGGCACATTCCCTCATCACCACCCGTCAACTTTTATTCATTTGCCTGTTTGTTTAGCTAGGATTACAAGTATGAACCACTGGTGCCTGGCTGGGGTGCCAACTTCTGGCTGAACTCCATTATGAACTTGCTTATTGCCTGTCTCTTCCCAGGGGTGGCAGAGGGGGGCGGTAGGGGAGGGCATGCCTGACAGATAATTTCAAGTAGAGAAATGAACAAACCATCTTGATTTGAGGCTCTCCCAGGTGTCTAGATGGAGTGCCTACTTAGTCCAATCTTCCACTGACTAATCAAATTCTACAATCAGGTCCTTGCCTTCGTTTGACTTATAAAATAAAGGAGGAACCACCTTAAATAAAAGAGCAACTGACAATACAACAATGGAAGACTGGGAGTGGGGTTATCAGAAGAGCAAGTTTTCCAGGATTCCACAGTACTGGTCTGATATATAACATAGTGATCTACATTTAAAAAAAAACCAATTTTATCTTAACTCCTTTTCCCTGCTATTTACCTAAGTGGAAGGTAACTCCCTTAGGAGCAAAACTCTTGCTTTTAGTGACCATAGGACAATGTTACAAGTAGTGCTTTGTTTGCTGATTTGTTTCCATTGTAAATATAAATAATAGAGATAGCTCCTGACAATACAGTTCTTACTTTCCAATTACTTTGTTCTAGTTCAAAACCAGTTCCTATTTTCTCATGAATGACCAAGAAGTGGAAGCTTAAATGTGTATTAATTTTGCTCAAAAATGTGCTTTCATGAAATATAAAATAACCTGTTTTTTGGCTAAGCGCCTGCCAAAATGACAAACCAGGGCTAGCCAATGAATCTGGTAACTTCACTATCTAAAAAGATGCCACATTTTCCTACAAGGAAGGGCAGGTATCATCAAGCTTCTCTATCTACCTCTCCAAATAATCTCATCTAGTCCCACAGCTATTACTACTATCTATGGACTGTTCACTACTGTTCTATCTGTTGGGGGTCCAGGAAGGCAAACAGAATCCATGCCATCCAGTAAAGAATGGATGCTATGCTATTCCTAAATTAATCTCTATTTTGAGTGCTTCCCAGTTCCTTCTAACTTCACATGGCCACCCAGCCAACAACTACCTTTAAGATTTCTCCTGTGGTCCAGGAAAAGCCGAAGGGGGATTTTATTCTTCATTGCAGTTGTTTACTTTTTGGTCTTGTTTGTTCATTTATATGACTTTGGGAGGGTAAGGGGAGGCACAGAAATGGAAGAACAAAGACTGAATAAAAGCAGCAATGGCACTCACTAGACATTATGTTGAAAATGAACTATATAATTTGTGGATGTGGACAGAAGGGAAAACCTGGCAGAAAGTGACAGAAGGGGTAAGACTATCCCCCCAAATGTATTTTTCTTATCAGTTATGGGGCTTGAACTCAGGGCCTGGGTACTGTCCCTGAACCTCTTTTTGCTCAAGGTTAGCACTCTACCACTTGAGCTACATACATCACCACTTGCAGTTTTTGAGTGGTTAGTGGGAAATAAGAGTCTCACAAGGACTTTTTGGCCTGGGCTGGCTTTGAACTGTGATCTTCAGCTTTCTGAGTAGTTAGGATTACAGGTGTAAGCCACTGGTACCCAGCTTAGAAATATATTCTTTACCTGACTTATGTAACTGTAACCTCCCCCCGGCCTCAGTACATCAACTGCATAATAACAAAAATATTTTTTAAAAAGAGGGTTATTCCCCTTGGGTGAAAATAGCTCACTGCTATAAACGTAGATGTGACTACGTTCCTCCTGGAAGGGATGAAAATGACCTCCTAACCTGCCAAACACTCCCAGAGGGAGTTCTTGTTGAACTTGAGGGCAAGGATAAGTAAGAGGGCATTCTGAGTCTGCAGGACCCCTTACAGGCACTAATTCAATATTAATTTAGATCTTCCTTTTAATGAGGTTAATCTAGCTTGCTTATAGAAAATAAAATAGGAGGGAACAAAAATTCTACTATTCAGCAGTCTTCTCTTATCTCTTTTCTCAGAGCCTCCCACCCCATGTTTTACAGCTACTTCTCTTTTGCTGTTTCTCCAATATGCCAAACTTGTTCCCTCCCTATAATCTTTCCAGGATCTATGTGGAAAGCTTGTCTTGATTTGATCACATCTGGCTCTGCATGGCAGAGGCTGCACCTTCCCTGAAATCTTTTCTAATCAGGCCAGATGGTCAGGGTGGCTGTTTGTATCTGTCTCTCCTTTGGGGAACAAAGTTGAATTGTACTTCTCTGTGCCCTCAACCTTACAGGTGGCATGGCATGACTTGCTTCTGGCCAATAAAACTATGGTGGAAATGATATTTTATATATATATATATATATATATATATATATTGACCTTATGGCTCTGAGTAACTGACAATGTTTCAGATAATGGCTAGTGAGGGCTTGAGCCCTGGAGTGGGAATTACAAGCTTTCACAGCAAAACTCTCTGAGCCCACAGGTACTTAGTTTAAGAAAGAAAACAGTTTTTTTGTGTGTGTGGCTTGAAGTCAGGGCCTTGTGCTGTTCTTGGTTTTTTTTTTTCCTTCACTCAAGGCTAGGTTTAGTTTTTGTTTTCACTCAACCATTTGAGCCACAGCACCACTTCCAACTTTTGCTGGTTAATTCGAAATTAAGAGTGTCATAGACTGTTTTGCCCAAGCTGGCTTTGAGACTTGACCAACAGATATTAGCTTCCTGAATAGTTCAAAGCCACCAGTACTTGGCTAGTCCTGGCCTTTTTTTCTTTCCTAGTCCTGGGGTTTGAACTCTGGATCTGGGTGCTGTTCCTAACCTTCTCTTTAGTCAAAGCTAGTGCTCTACCACTTGAGCCACAGCTCCATTTCTAGCTGTTTTTGGCAACTTAGTCATGGATTTTCCTGCCTGAGTTGGTTCTGAACCATGATCCTTAAATTTCAGCCTCCTGAGTAACTAGGATTTCAGGTGTGAGCTATTAGTGCCTGGGGTCCTGGTCGTTTTTTTAAAACAAAAATCGTTTTTTGGTCTTCTTTTCCAGCATTGAACTCTTGAGCCTCAAAAATGTATGCTAGTCTTGGCAAGAACTCTACCACCAATCTACATTCCAACCCAAACCTACTATGTTCCCGTTGCCTTGGTCTCTGAGTAGGTGGAAATATAGGGATGTTCAAATTTGTTTTAAAATATATGTTCTACTATCCCATATAATAAAGCTATCAAAAAGATAAATCTAGTATATCAAAATAACTGAGATAAAATTTTTATTTTTGTTCCTCACTTAAATTTTTTTATTGAATTTTCATGTTGTTCAAGATACTGAAAAAATACGCTCCTAAGACATAGGAAATTATTTTTAGAAGACATATTAGTTTCCTTAGGTAAATATATTCTTAGGTAATTTCTTCTCCTAGACCCTAAATAGATTATCTCCTTAACAAACAAGGGCATGGCATCTCATTTATAAAAATAGCACATTACCAAACATCCACCAAACATCTGATATGATCAGCTTTGTGTGTGTGTGTGTGTGTGTGTGCCAGTCCTGGGGTTTGAACTCAGGGCCTAGGCACTGTCTTTTGGCTTTCTCAAGGCTAGCACTCTACCACTTGAGCCACATGGTCACTTCTTTTTTCCCCCCGCTGTGTATGTGGTACTGAGGAATCGAACCCAGGACTTCATGCATGCTAGGTAGGCACGCTACCACTATGCCATGCCCCTGGCCTGAAATGATCAACTTTTAACATTCACTGATGGCAATTTCTATAATCTTGTTCTATATGAATTCAGTCCTATTAGCCAAGCCCTAACCCTCAAGTTCAGGTACTATGCACCTATAGCTAAAAATGAGTCAAAAAAGAAAGAAAAGCATGGCTAGCCCTTTTCCCTTCCCCATGTGTTCACAGTGAAACCATGTGAATACTGCAAGTTTCTCCAACACAAAGTCATATTCACACAGGAGAAACCATTAACACATGGTTAAGGAAACAGGAAAATTTCCCACTGGATCGAATGTTTACATTTGACCAAAACTTTCCTGAACTCAGTCATGACTACTATCACGTTCTCCAAAAATTAGAATTAAACTGTGTCTTAAAAATTAAAAAAAAACACCACGACAGAAAACATACAGTTGAAGAAAACTGGATGTCAGTCTATACAATGATTTACTTTCGGCATAACAGACTTTATTTTGGCACTTTCACAAATATTTTGCTTTACAGCAGTGACAAAATATTTGCCAGAAAAATTTTTTCCTGGCACGGATATATGCGTGTGTGTATGTGTGTGTGTGTGAGTGTGTGTGTATTCCAAGCAAGTTATTCTATGAAGAGAATTTCACTTTGCCCTATACAATTACAGGTATCCCCACTACATCCTTAAGTCTCTGGAACTGAGAGACATTGTACAGTTTTATAAAGTCCTTAAAATGGGTGGTGTGGCAATTCCAGGGAAAAATTCTCTAAATAAAGTATTGGAAACTGTACGAAAAGCAAATGTTATGTTGGAAGAGTTGCTGTTTATACTGCCTGCTGCACGCCCACAGCTCACAGTTTAAAGCAAAATTAATGGCAAAATAGAAAAAGGGACTGTTCAGTACCATAAGTTCCTGGACAGGGTATTGCCATGCCTTTGGCTTCTCTTTTCTGGACACTTCTAGAAAGGTCTCACTCTTTCTAGAAACTTCAGCCCTAAGCAGCAAAGCTGTCCTCTAATACTTAGAACTTCCCAGGTCTTTCTTTCCTTTTTTTATGAAGTGGCCTGGGCTGTTCTACACATGAGGTCTATACCGTTTTCATTTTCAGGAAAGCTTTAGAGCATATTCAAAGATAAATCTACCTATTTCCAGAAAGGCCCCTTCAGATCTTTGGAATTTTATAACCTTTGTTTGCAAAAGCAAGCAAGCATTTCTTTCACTATCGCCATCAGCTATTCTACGAGTTTCAAACTTTGAAATCCTCTGGCCACCTTGTAATACTGATACCCAGGCACACATAGGAGCTTACATTCATTGCCTCTGGCCAATCCTGAAGTGAATCTGGTAATAAACAGCTTCATTGATGGGCTCTTTGGTCTTGATTTACATACACTGTGGAACACTCAGAAATCAAACCATGTCATCCTTGACAGCAGACAATCTTGTTAGCAAAGGGAGGATGTACATTTGATCGGAAAATGTACAAAATTTATAACAGTGACATTTTCAGTATTAGGCCATATGATTTATTCAGTAGTTTTTATGTTCCCAAATTACAATTTGTCTATTTGTATATCTACAAAAGTTACCATTAGAATTGTCTGTGCTTATAAAATACCACGTTTTGTTTTTAAACCGTTATATATACTCATGAACACCAGTCTGCAACAAGTTACATAGAATCATAGGCACTTCAAAGGCTTAAAAAGATGTTTACAACTTAAATGCATTTTTTAAGAACAAAAACTCATTCTTTCAACTCCTCCCCATACCTTCAAATTGCAAGAAATTAACAAATACAGTGGCCAAAGGAATCTGCAGCAACTGCTCAAATACTGTTTGCATCTTTGGGTTTGCTAAAGCTAATTAGTAACTCACAAATCAGGTCTTCCCAAAAGAAGACCTGATCATATAGAACTAAATAGTCTTGGACTTGTAATCCGATTTTACACATTATTTTGTGATTTCAAATCTGCCCGAAGCTACAGGTAATGAAACATAAAAGCAAGTGTAAAATGGATAGTCTTGACATTTAAAAATTTACATAAAGCAGAGGTTAAAGTTTACATATTTGAAAAATCACATATACACTAAATTGCCATTGTCTGAGTCATCCAAAGACAAATTACATCATGACAACTACAAAAGGGCTTGGTTTTGTTTTCTGAAGAGGATAAGAAGAGAGGGCAGAGAATAAAGGAGGAGAGATAAATTAACAAAGTCAGACTAACTCAGCATGGTCAATCAGAGACATGCTGACAAATGAAACAGCTTTTGTCTTCCAACCTAAGGACAAAAACCAAAATGAAACAAAAATAACCTAGGAAACAACTATTTTATGTTTGCGCATTGAAAGTTTCTAAGATTTTCAGAATATAATATTAGAATATTTTGCCACTGCTACTCACAAAAACACTGCAGATGTTTTTCAATTTTACTTCGGTTCTCAAGAAATACATGAAAAGTTTTAAATACAATGGGATTTTAGCATTAAAGTGCCAGAATGGCTCTTCAATGAAAACAAAACAAAAAACTCAAAAAACAACAAAAACAAAACAAAGATCTTCATTATTCTATGCAAAAGCTTTATTTTGAAAAGTTCAGCGATCTCATAAATAGAGACCCTAAGAGAGAGTTTCAGGCATAAAACTCCTTAGTAGGTGCCTTCTGATAAGCAGCACTGGATGGTTTGCGCTCCCCCAGGTCGTAGCTTCCTTCGTCCTTCTTTCTCATACGGTAGACCAGCAGCAGAATGAGGAAGATGGCAAACAGGAAGCCGATCACTCCACCCGCGATGACAGCTGAAACCCACCAAAAGGAAGATTATGTTCGCCTTTTCGATTATGTTTGATCTTTTCCTGTGTGTGTGCCACTGCTGAAGCTTGAATTCTCAGATTAGGTGCTAACCCTTTTGCTTTTTCCCTCAAGACTAGCACACCATTGAGCCATAGTTCTACTTTTGGCTTTTTGATGGGTAGTTGGATATTAGAAATCTCATAGACTTTTCTGCCTGGGGTTGGCTTTGAACTCCTCCAATATTAGCATCCTGAGCAGTTTAGATTACAAGTGTAAGTCACCAATGCTTTGCAGTTTGAGGGTTGCAGAAATTAGCTTTGTTAAACACTATCTAGTTTGTACTTTCATAAAATGTTTAATCTGAAAATGTACATTAAAAAACAAAACCGGATTAAATAAAGGCAATTATGAAAATCTGACTTCTCCTTTTAAAAGTATAATAATACCTCCTTTGATTCATATGAATAGCACTCAAAGCCTCAACAGGAAAAATCCAGTTCTGATTTGAACTAATTCCATACTTTGAAGTGCTTTAGCACTTCATGTTTCATAGTTTAACCTTCTTCTAATTGCTTTTTTGATGCAAATACAAAACATGGTATAATTGACTTTAAAAAGTTAAGAGTAAATATGAAAGGAAGTATAAAAATTTCTTTCTAGTCTTGAATGTGAGACTATCTCTTCAAGAATCAGATGTTCCTGAATCTTACATACTGTTCTCTTTAAGAACTGTTAGAATAGTTTGAGTGGATCTTATCCAAAATTCCTGAAAACAGTAGTGTTTTGGAATTTTCCAGACTAGAATATTTGTATGGACTAATGAGACATGTTGGGAAAGGATCTGAGTCTAAACATGAAATTCACTGATTTTTCACAGATACCTTATGTACATAGCCTGGAGAAAATTTTATACAATGTTTGAATAATTCTGTGTAGTGTGCCTAGGCTTTGCTGCTGCCTATGTTATGAGGCCAGGTATGGAATTTTCCACTATGGTATCAAGTGGCCTGTCAAAATGTTTTGGGAGATTTCAGACTTTGAATTCTCAGGATAGGGATGCACAATTTGCATTTCTCTCAGATAATTTATCATGAGAGAGAACATTGTTTACATTGAGGGAAAGATTTGCCTGCCCTACCAAATCTATTCCTTCTCCTAAGTTTATTTGGAAATCAGAGATGACTTGAAGCAAGGCTTGACTGACGCTCACACCTTGCCATCTGTCCTGGCACAGTTCTTCTGGATCATTTCAGATCATTCATTTACTATTCTAAGCTCCATGTCACACTGCTTCGCCTCTAAACCTGGTTAACCCCTAGGCTGAGAAACACAGCTGAAAATGGGGAGCATATCTGCTTCACCTCTCACTTTGCAGCAAGGGCTCCTAAGACCACTTCAGGAGGAAGGTGACATTTTGCAAGCTTTGCTGAACTTCAGAACGTCACTTAGAGACAATGAGGCCTCATTAAGCATTCTCCCACCTGATCTGTAGCTGGCTACTTACCTGCTAGGACTTCTGTCCGTTTAAACAGATTGTCTGAATGTTTCTCAGTATACACGTTTGTATCTTCGTCAGCTGGGTCCATTTTCCTTTCTGAGTCAGACATGTGAACTTCCTCCTTATCAATTTCTTCAGGAGACTGTTATAGAAAAAATGAAAATAGTATATTTTTTAAAGGAATGTGGTAGTGGTATACTTTATATATTTTTGTTTGTTTATTTGAATTTGGGAAGGGCAAAGGGTCAACCAGTGATATTCACAAGACACTACATTGGAAATGAGCTTTACAACATGAAAGGGGGTGGGGGAAGGGAAAAACATGGGGGAAGGTGTAAAAATGTTCAAGAAGTAATGTACTCACTGCCCTAAAAATGAAACTATAACCCCTCTATACAGTGCCCTGACAATAAAATAAAATCTGATAAAAAGAAATGTGGTGGGAAGAAGAAATAGTAGATGGATATATTCTGAAGTTCCTTTCTTTGTTAAACAATCAGTTTAGGAAATAATCAGAATGATCATTTTGCATGATGTCTATACCGATGGATGAGGCCCATAGTGGACCTATGTAGTTCATTGTTTTGCATGCCATCCATCATATAGGCAAGAATAGTTAAGATGGGTACTAAGTTCAGTATCATTCAGATGATATGCTTAGTTGATTTTTTGCTGACATTTCCTAAGTTCACTGGTTTTTCACTACTCTTCTGACTTGTGGCCACCATCTCGCTCCAGCTAACCCAAATTCTTCATTCCTATTACCCAGTGTGCTGGGGCAACAATCCCTTCCATGAATCTCCCTGTCTCTGATGGAGAGCTCCCTGCTCCCAGATTCTACACTGGATACCAAGGCGAATCCTCTTTATCCCATTATTATGACCAATCACACATTTCTACCTTAGGTTCCTTGAGTCTCTAAAGTTAATTAATTTAAAAAGGTTGACTTGTTAATCCCCGAGGCTTGGCTTCTGATCTAGTAGTGAATGAAAGAAACAAATATATTCCAGGGATCTGAGCAGGAGGGACAGGTCTCAATAGAACTGGAGTAATGGGCGAGTGCTCCTAAGAGGAATGATCTGTCAGCAGACAAGCCTTAAGGAATTCTACATGGGGCAGTACTTTATTTTTCAAACTGAAATGGGAAAGCTCTATTGTATACAAACAGTTTTGACTAAGGTCACTTAATTCTTATATATAGTATACACATACACATACATACAGACAAAATAAAATTACAAAACGCTATGGATAATTAAGTGTAGCCAATTAAAGACCTACCACATGAATGTTTGGCTGTGTGGATGCCACAGACAAGGAATGGAGTTGAAGATTATGAATGAAACTCTTATAAACAACTGCACTTTATTTTTTCTTTTCTTTTCTTTTTTCTTTCTTTTTTTTTTTTTTTTGCCAGTCCTGGGCTTGAGCTCAGGGTCTGAGCACTGTCCTTGGACTTTCTCAAGGCTAGAGCTCTACCACTTAAGCCTCAGCGCCACTTCCGGCTTTTTTCTATGTATGTGGTGCCGAGGAGTTGAACCCGGGTCTTAGTGCATGCTAGGCAAGCACTCTACCACTAGGCCAAACTCCTGGCCTTTTCTTTTTTCTTTTGTGCCAGTACTGGGGCTTGAACTCAGAGTCTAGGAGCTGTCCTTTAGTATTTTATCTTAAGGCTAGTGTTCTACCACTGGAGCCAAAGCTCTACTTTTGGCTTTTTGGTGGTTAACTGGAGATAAAACAAGCTCATGGACGTTCCTGCCTGGGTTAACTTTGAGCTGCCACCCTCAGATCTTAGCCTTCTATGTACCTAGGATAATACACCTGAGCCAGTGGTGTCTGGCTGCCCTTTACTTTTTCATCACATAATTTATAACAAACAAAACAGATTATAACAGGGACACTAATGCCACTGTCAGAACATTTTAAAAGCAGAATCTCCACTAATGGTGTCCTACAGACAATATTTAATTCACCTGTGCCATGTAATTACAAAACGGAAAATTAAATCAGTTATTGCTATTCATAATCAATATTATATTACCAGTACGTAGATCAGAATTTGACATATAATGAAAACTCTCCTATGAATCAATGAATTTTGGTATTATACTAAGTATTAATAACAAGAATATACATATATTACAATGGTTTTGGAGCTTCAATTTCTAAACTCATCTGACAAATGTCTATAGTTGATCTAATCCAATTACTTCCTTAAGTCAATTTTTATAATCTTAAATCAATTTTCAACCCATTGTTGTCAACGAACCAGAAATCTAAGTCACATTAAAGCACTTAGAACTCTTTTATTTGGGTCTAGGGGTAAAGAAGCAGTACTCAGGTTTGAACTGTGGGCTTCATGATTGTTAGGCAGGCACTCTATCACTTGAGCCATGTTCCAGTCCTTCTGCCTCCCTTGGTCTGGGACTTCAAACATTTCTGTCGTCTAAGAAGCTGTGATTACAGACATGCACCACCAAGGTCAACAAGACACATTTCTTTATCACGCAAAGCCAAAATTGGCTCAGAAGAGGTTCTTCCCTTGAGCTAAGGAGTCTCAATGGTCACTGATTTCAAGAGATGCAGTCCTAAGAAAAGAACAAGTAAAAATATGGCAAAGGCTGGATGCATCTCTCCATAACCATGCTGAGTAACTGTGCCCATACACTTTGGGGTTTTCCACCATCCTACCATCCTTGATTGTATCTTTTCTCTTCTTCGCCATTTCCAATTTCATCCTACCCAGGTACTGATGGTACAGATTCCATTCATGAGCCTGAACACAGTAGCCATGTCTGCTATCATCCCTGGGGGACTCTTGCCTGGCTTATGAGCTCCGTCTTCCCAGTAATAGTAACTGACCCTCACTAAGGCTACAGAGAACACACTAGTCTGCATATGCTTCATCTGCAGAGAGCCATTCCTCTGTGCTGATTCCCATCCTGCACTAGGGGAGTTAAGAAGAGAAGGAAGAAAGAACCCTGCTAAGGGAGGGGAAAAACACACTTGTATTTGTGCCTTATGGAGGAATGCGGCTCATTTCAGGAAAGACATGTCAGTCTCTCTAAGAGTGTGGCAGCGTCTCATTTCTAAATGACACATGGGTAAATGTCCAAAGGGAACATTTGTGTTTCTAAGTCTCCCTAAGCATGCTACCTCTGAAGCATCTTCAAAGCCTACCACTGCAGTTATTACACATGCTCATTTGGTGAATTGGCTTAATCTCTTCTGTTCCACCAGATTCAATTACCGTTTATAAAACACTTCCTAGGTCTAGATGCTATATGGTATGGACTCACACTTAATCTTCTTAAAGAAGTTCTACTGGACCCAGGATTCCAAACAGAGGGCTTTGTCATGCACTTCCCAACTTCAATAGCTTACCTCTTAGAAGATGGCCAGCTAATTGCAATATAATGCTGACAAAGTCATAATCATGATCTCATAGTTCTCATTAGCTAGTAGTTTTACTCTGTTCTAAAGCCAACCAACTCATTTTCCTGAAGTCAGACCTAAAATGAATAAATACAGATGTGTCCAGCTTCATCATTGTCACTGAATGTGGTCCAAGTTTACATGGGTGGTGGGCCCGAGAAGACTGAGAGATGATTCACTGACATGTTCCCATCTGAAGACAGGACTCTGCATCTCATTACACAGCCTGACCTAGTTTATGGAGAGTTCTTGGTTTAAACCCTAGACCATTTATTCTCCATAATGTAAATGGGGATGGGAATGCATGGAAGGAGACACTTGGCTTAAGTCAAGTTAATAAGTTTTTACTTTTTTTTTTTCCAGTCCTGGGCTTGAGCTCAGGGCCTGAGCACTGTCTTTGGGCTTTCTCAAGGCTAGAGCTCTACCACTTTAGCCACAGCACCACATTCAGCTTTTTTCTATGTATGTGATACCAAGGAGTTGAACCCAGGTCTTCGTGCATGCTAGACAAGCACTCTACCAGTAGGCCAAACTCTTGGCCAAGTTTTTACTTCTTGACAGGGCTTAAGAAGGTCCTCAAAAATAGACTGTCATGGGCCAGAAGAACAGGGTTCGATTCCTTGGTACTAGGTACCACATACATGGAAATAAGTCAGAAGTGGTACTGTGGCTCAAGGACAGTGCTCAGGCCCTGATTTCAAGTCCCGGGATTGGCATAAAAAAAATTGTCATGTAAAACAAAAAATGTATGGAAGCTAAACCTGCATATAGAAATCACCAGGTTGGTATATACCAAAATGATCCTAAAGAATAAGGAAGAACCATTTATAACAACATAACGATAAGACAAGACAACCTGCTGAGTAGGGTTCTTTGAAGACAGGAGAGACAGAGAGACAGAGAGACAGAGAGACAGAGACAGAGAGAGAGAGAGAGAGAGAGAGAGAGAGAGAGAGAGAGAGAGAGAGAGAGAGAGAGAGAGAGAGAGGAGCATTTACTACTTGGTCAAGCAATGAGAAGGAAAAGTCACCTTTGTCTGAGCAGGCATCTTGCTCTGTGTTTTCAGCGTTGTGGTCTCCACTTTTGGAACAGCACTAGTGAATGAGATCTTTGGAACTGGCCTCGAGGTTGTCAGTTCTGGACTCTCTATGTCCTCGGCTCCTACAGAATAAGCACAGACAGGCGGAGCGTAAGAATGATAGACAAGTACATTATCAAGCAGGACTGACTAACACAACATTGTTGACACAGCCACACCCCAAGTATTTGACACTGACTTTTCAGTAGTATTCATTCCCTTCAGATGAAGGAGTCTCGGCGGGAATATGTGGGTAGCTGTCAGGATTTTTTTTGTTTCTTTGTTTTTTCCCTCTATTATTATCCTGAACACTCTTCAAGTAACTTTCTTTCCATGCTTGGTCAGTTTTTCCTGCTCAGCAAGATTTTTTTTTTTTGCCAGTCCTGGGCACTATCCTTGGACTTTCTCAAGGCTAGAGCTCTATCACTTGAGCCTTAGCACCTTTTCCGGCTTTTTTCTATGTATGTGGTACCGAGGAATCGAACCCAAGTCTTCGCGCATGCTAGGCAAGCACTCTACCACTAGGCCAAACTCCCGGCCCAGCAAGATTTTTTATTGACTATATTGGAACATGCTCTTTTTCCTTTATTAAACACACACACGCACACACACACATTCACACACAACACAACAAAATAAAAGTGAACACTCTCTGAGAGCTGACTCACCTCAAGTGTGAGCTTTTAGCCTCTCTCATTTACAACCAACTTTCCCACTGGTGACATGGGCCCCCACTGGTTCCTATTCTTAGTATTTCTGTTGCTGTGTACCCTTTTACAGTTCCCCTCATCATAGTCATACTGACACTTTTTACTTGGCCTGACTCTCTAAAGCAAGCCCTTTGTGCTGCCATATCTAATGACATTTTTTCTACTTTAATTAACTTCCTTGTGACATTTGGGTAAGTTTCCTCCACGTATTAAAGGCTGGTTCCTCAGCTCCTGGTGCTATTAGGAGACAGGAAGTGTTTTCGAGGAGGGCCTAGAGGAAATCTAGTTGTTGGGGGTGTACTCTGGAAGGAGATATTGGCATCTTGGTCTCTTCTTGTCTCTCTTTTTGGCTTATAAGCCTCTATAAAACAAGTAGCTTCCTCTATGATGTGTTCCTACCACAATCTTTTATCTCACTACAAGCCCAAAAGCAATGGACAACCAGCTAGGCCCTGAGATGACAAACCATATGCCAAAATAAATCTTACTTCTTTGTAGGGTGATAATCTCAGATATGTTTTTTTATAATAGTGGAAAACTAACAGATTCCTACCACCACTGAACATTGTCAACTGCCATCTCTTTGGTATACCCTATTTCTTTGGGCTTCTACACCTTTCTGCCTTTCTCCTATTCTTCTGGTTAGTCTAAGCCTCCTCTGAACATTTGTTTTCTTCTACCAAAATGCCACATATCAAGAATGCCTTGCAATTCAACCCTAGGCCCCATCTTATTCTCCATCACTCATGGCCATGGTTTCAGTTAACATCTAAATATAGATGATAACTAAATTTACAATGTCATTTTTTATTATCTCTCTCAAATTCAGACCAATATATCTACAGCCTGCTTAACATGTTCACTTGAATGATTCATAGATATCATACATCTCTCACATGTCCAAAACAGAACTCTCACCTCGCACAAACACAGTTTTTCTCTTATTTGAGTGAGGAACTCTGTCTTCATAGCACAACTCTTGACTTACTGTTCCTCACCTCTCTGCATGAAATCTATCAATTTTACCCTTCTTAGTTTCTCCTTACTCTTTTTTTTTAATACTTCCAGGACCACCACCCTAATCTAAGGAACTTACAGTAAACATGACATGTGTGAGGCTGCTATTGCTGGAATGACAGACTATTTTATATGTAGGAATAAGTATAATCCAAAATAATGGTAAAATATAATGACTACTCATTATCACTATCTAGTTTTATTGGCTATACAATTATATGTACATCTTTTTCTTGTACCAGTCCTGGGGCTTGAACTTAGGGTCTGGGTGCTATCGCTGTTTTGCCTGGGATTGCTTCGAAATGTGGCCCTCAAACTTGGGCTTCCTGAGTAGCTAAGATTACAGTTAGGAACTACTTGGCTTGGCTATGGGTTGTATTCTATGACTGGCAGGGCAGTGGATTTTATTTATACTAGTGTCACCATTAACATGAGTAAGAGGTTGTATTATAGCATTATGATGGCTACAATGTCACTAGGTAATAGTAAGTTTTAGCTCCTTCTAATCATATAGGATCACTATATTCAGTCTATTGTTAACTAAAGCATTATGGGATAATATACTGGGCCCAGAAACAATACGTGTTTGGAAACATTCCATAGATATGAAAATGTTATATAATAATATGCTGTTCCAGGTACAGTGATGAGTGCATGTAATCTTAGAAATGTAGGAGGTAAAAGACCCAAGGATTATAGTTGAAGGTCAATGTGGATAAACAGCACCAGATCTTATCTGAATAATTTAAACAAAAAGGGCTGGAAACATGGTAAAGTATATGCCTAGCAATTGCAAAGCCCTGAGTTCAAACCTCAGTATCACTAAAAAATACAATGCTCTTTTATATCAACCTATCTGATTATCCATCAAAATTTCATGTAAGCTTGGTTTGTTTCTATAATGAGTCATTTTTTTTTTACAAATTATAAAATCTCAATAAGAAAGTATTTCAATTAAGGGCTTGAAATATTCCCCTTGTTTCAAAAAGGGGTCCAAATATGACTCACCAAATGAAGAAAGGAGTGATATGGGAGAAGAGACTAGAAAATTCTTTCCAGCTAGTATTGGACACTCATATATAATCTGTCTTAGCCACAGTTATATTATCTTTCATGAAAACAACAAACTCTCACCCAAAGAAGAATCTAAAGGGCCCCTTTGATGACCTCTCTCTCTCCTCTCACTACTCCCTTGGTCTGAGATATCCCATCCCAGAGCTTATTTCTTCCTAGGAATCTCTTACACTAGCACGTCTAGCTTATAGTCTGTCCTCTCTGAAGATCTTCTGGGACTTTTCCACTATGAAGCTGTTTTTATCTCTGTGTTCCCACTGCTCAGTTGTATCTCTTCTGCTGCTTCTTTGTATATTATAACATTTTATTTTCCTATTAATATTATGGCTCCCATAATATTAATATTTACTCCCTACCATATTTCTGTGTTGAAACTCGATCCCATGTGTGGTAGTATTGAGGGGTGGGCCTTTAGAAGGTGACTAAGTGTTCTATCTGCTGTCATGAATGGGATTAGCACCTAATATCAGAAGCCTGAGGGATTGTACTGGGTGGTTCTCGAAAAAAAAAAAAAAAAAGCACAGGCGAAAGTCTTGGCAGTATGGAGGTATGAAACAGAGAGCAAGGTCTCACCAACACCACATCCAATGAGGTCTTCACCTTGAACTTCTAATCATATGTTGATTAGAATTGTACAAAATAACTAGTGTACAAAACAGCATATGTTTTGTTTTTCTTTTTTTTTTTTTTTTTGCCAGTCCTGGGCTTGAGCTCAGGGCCTGAGCACTGTCCTTGGGTTTTCTCAAGGCTAGAGCTCTACCATTTGAGCCTTAGCGCCACTTCCAGCTTTTTTTTTTCTTCTATGTATGTGGTACTGAGAAATCGAACTCGGGTCTTCATGCATGCTAGGCAAGCACTTTAACCACTAGGCCAAACTCCCGGCCCTATGTTTTGTTTTTCTAGGAAAAAAAATCTTGAGCATGATACAGCATATGTTTTTAAAAGAATGTATTTCTCGGGGCCGGGAGTTTGGCCTAGTGGTTAAAGTGCTTGCCTAGCATGCATGAAGACCCGGGTTCGATTCCTCGGTACCACATACATAGAAAAAAGCCAGAAGTGGTGCTGAGGCTCAAGTGGTAGAGCTCTAGCCTTGAGAAAGTCCAAGGACAGTGCTCAGGCCCTGAGCTCAAGCCCAGGACTGGCAAAAAAAAAAAGAATGTATTTCTCCACTGATCAAAGTTATAAACTGAGAAGTGAATAAAGGGAATTATCCTACCTCTAGAGAAAGTATTTTATTTGCCAAAGTATTCCTAAGATGATGCTAGCTTCCCTGTAGTGGGTAGTCAATCAGTGACGGTTTAGTAAACAAACTGATACCCTCTACATCTTCTCACCTTAGGAGGTTTTCGGTTTTGGCCTGCTCAGCATTCCTATTGTATAGTATCCTGTTCTTGTTTTACCATGAGAGAATTATCTCCCTGTGAATATAATGAATTTTTTCCCCTTGTAATATCCTTATTTTGGAACTGGAGGAGGAAATCTCAACCTTTCATACTACAAGTTTTGTTTTGAATTGCTTTTTAATAAATATCTGGGAAGCCTTATTCCTTTCCATGTTTAAACACAGAAAAATCTGACTGAGAGCTCTGGACCTATCAAACATGGCTGTCCCCAGTTAAGATGGCACTATGAAGTTGTCTTTGAGTTGTTTCTTTTTACTTGGCCTGACCTCTAAAGTATAGCTCCTTCCCCAGTGGAATGAAGGATGACAGCTAGTGTTCTAGAAACCTCCTGGGGAAAAAAACACTTGGGGATATCTCAGCATTAGAGAATTGTATGTGTATGTGTGAACAATGTGTGTACAACTGGGAATTAAACATGGAGTTTCCAAATGTACCATTTTGTATCATGTTCACAGACCTTCTGTTTTTGAGACAGGACTTCAGTAACTTGGCCAGCCCTAGTCTTGAACTTCGAGGTTTTCCTACTCACACCTTCTAAGCAGCTAAGGTATATGGCACCACAGCTGACTAGCCTTAAAATACTTTTACTTTAAAGGTACTTTTAACTTGTGGCTATGAATACATTTATTTTTGAAATGAGGTCTTTCTATGTTACCTAGAAGGCCTCAAGTAATCTTTCCCTGCTGAGGCAAGTTTTTCCAGTAGCTGGGATTACAGGTATATGGCATCAAGGCTCATTACTCCTGTTTTTAAACTATTATTTAATCCAGAGATCTTCCTTATTTATTTATGTGCTGGTCCTGGGGCTTGAACCCAGGGCCTGGGCACTGTCCCTTAGCTTTTATGCTCAAGGCTTAGTGCTTTGCCACTTGAGCCACAACTCTACTTCTGGCTTTGTTGTGTCTTTAAGCATAGATAAGAAACTCATGGACTTTTCTGCAAGGGCTGGCTTTGAACCTCAATCCTCAGATGTCACACTCCAGAGTAGCTAAGATTACAGGTATGAGCCACCAGCACCAGACAAAGACCCAATGTTTTATTCCAGATAGTAAGCCATCCATCTTCCCCTGAGGTAGGAAGGCTTGAGTGTCCATGTGGTAAAATGGCGGGAAACAGACAATTTTATCCCTGGGGTTCATTTTGATAAATATTATTTTATATGATAAGAAACACATAGGCATTGTGCTTTTGTGTTCCTCCCCTAAGAGTATTCTCCTTTGGTGAATATACAATATCCATCCACTGTGTATATGCCTAGAGGGGAAACAGATGTTTTTTCCCGTCATCGTGGGTTTAGCAGTACTTTCCTTTTCTATTTGTGCCATTAGTTCCTGGAGACCCAGAGAACTCTGTTGGGTTGATTAGTTTGTGTCGTGGCTCTGCCTGCTGCTGGCCAACTTGGTCTTCTGTGTGCCATGACTATTGCAATAAGTGCATCTGTTTCTCAGTTTCAGAACTCTGGGATGCTTGCTTCTCCTATTCTCTGGTTAGTCCTTGTGAATGTATGCCAAATTCCTTTATGATCAATGTAATAGGTCCTAAAAGGTATATGTGCTTAATCACCATCTTTAATCAAATGTCTATTATTTAACTCAAATTTTTCTTTGACAGTATTTTGTGTGATATCACCCATTCCAGGTGTTACGATTATTATTTCTCTCAGCAAGCTTTGGGTCTCTTGAGAATAGCAGGCAAGTGTTTTGTCACATGAATTCCAAGAACATGGCATTGTGTATGGTACGTAGTAAATGCCCGTAGAGGCTCTTACGTTTGCCAACACACATTCATGCCCACTGTAACAAGGAACCATTTCCTTATGGGGATGAGTACATTGGGCTTTTAGACATTTTCCTCCAGGACTTTGCTTTCCTACTGAATAGTTTGATAGGAACTAAGCCAGATGATAACACTGGAAAGAATGTTGGGGCGACTGGCCTTCTAGCTGGGGTGGGGCAATGAGATACGGTCTCTTCATTCTAGAAAAGAGTTTTATACACAGGAAGCAACACAGTAAAGGACTAAAATTTAGAACCCAGTCTCACACCTCACACCCTAGTCGTCTTAGGTATACGACTTTCTGATATTGTGCTACGACGTACATAGAGTTCGTACCTTACGTTTATTCATGAGAACAATGGCAATGGCAACAGAACCTATCCTTGCAGGGATATTACAAGGATGAGGCCGTGCCTAATCTACAGTAAATACTTCAAAAATTGTGAAGCAATTACAACTAGGACTTGTAAGCTGAAAAAAAAGATCCACAGCAGTGTGAAAGATGGTGTCTAAGTCAAGAATACTGACCTTCAACTTGTTCTCAACAAGCTGGAGCTGGAGCTGAAGAATTTGGGCCATATTTATCTTGATCTTGATCTATCTGAAAAGTGGATTCAGGATTTCAAATGACTACCTCAACTACCTTCTACCTGCATTAGGCAAGAGGGCAAGTAAGCAAGAGGTACTATACCCTGCTTCCCTTAAATTAAAGGTAGGAAAATCTTGACAAGACAATGACAAGGACAATCTCATAGATCTGTAACAATCTTTAGATCCTAAGAATCTGTGAAATGGGGGTTTTAAAAAGTGTCTATATTTATTACTTCCTGGAACATTTTGGAAATGACAGTTACAAAGCACTTTTAAGGTGTTTAAAAAAAAAAAGAGGTGCCATGAGGGAAAAAATATTAATAGAGTTGTGGGCTACAGAGAACAGCTCTTTCACACTCATTCTGTGTGTGTGATATATATCACTCTCCCAAGAATAACTAGGGGTATTTTCACATTAGGATTGCATTGTAAGCTCATTGTTACTAGGTCAGATAACCATCTCTCTCATCTTTTTCAAACTTGTCATTTCCCAACTTAAAATACACATGCATCTAATTCTTTACCAAGATACAACTGATTTTAAACTGCTCGGGGTCAATTCCAAAGGCCAGATGGACCTGATATCTACACTCAGCATACTTTTACCATCTGTTGAATCTGAAATAAAACCTTCAACAAAAAAGTTAGAAAGAAAGGAAGAAAGAGAGAAAGAAAGAAAAAGACATTCTTTGCATGCTGCTGACCATACATTTCTGACTTGACTAGTAATTAAATGTTTGCTCAAGTTCTTCCTTATTGTTTTGATTCTTTGGGACCATCTGTATACCGGTGAAATAATACCAGGTAAGGTAAATTGGAAAAATGGTCAGGATTCTTTATTCCTCCCTGAGCCCACATGTTCTGCAGTGTGACTATGGCTCTTTCCAGTAAGCAGTGGAGTCTGGGGCTGGGGACATAACTTAGTTGGGGAATGCTTACCCAGCATGTCGAGGCTCTTTGTATTTAGCTTTCAATATGAAATGATTCTCACAGGCTCGTTTGTTAATACTTGGTTGTCAGCTGGTGGTGCTGGTCTGGGCCTAGCTGGAGGAGGTCCATCACTAAAGGACACCTTTGAAGATTGTCTCTGGTCTCTAGTTTCTTCCTTATTCTCTGTTTCCTGTCCATCATGAAGCTGAGAAACTCCTCCATCACTTAACCTCCATCACTATGACCTTCTGCAGGATGCATGTGATCAAGTAAGTGTGGACTAAATGGTCTGAAATCATGAGCCAAAAGAAAATTCTTCCTTCCTTAAGTTGTTTCTGTTAGGTATTTGGTCACAGTGATGACAGAAAACTGACTAGCACACTAGATTTGATCTCTAGCACTGGTAAATACAAAAACAAAAATAGTTTTATATCTGCCTATACACTGTGGTGGCATCCCTGCTTCTCTCAGGGAACAAATATACAGTTGTAAGTGAGAAGATGAGAGACTGTGTGAACCACAGCCAGGTCTGGCTCAGCTGACCTAGAGATATGACAGCCCAGCCAAGATCATCAGCCAAGATAAAGACTCCACTTGCAATTGCAGACTCATGAAGGGCCAACCTTCAGAACAATGAATTCATTTGACAGCCTAGGGCTCTAAGCTTCTGCTTGTTGGAGTGGTTTGTTATGCAGCATTAGAGAGAAGTAAGAGATAACCACTACACCAAGAAGTCAAAAGTATCACTCTACCATTGTTTTAACTGGCTGCTCCACTGTTCTCCTATTTTCTTTCCAGCAATACACTAGGGATTACAAGAACGTAACTTCTTGGAATTAACAAAGGATAGGTAAGGCAAGCATTTAATGAAACTGGCATTTAGGTATTTCTTTTCCTCTGTGCTAGTCCTGGGGCCTGTGCTCAGAGTCAAGGAGCTGGCCCCACGCAAGACTAGCACTCTGTGACTTGAGTCACAGCTCCACTTCCAGCTTCTTGGTAGTTAACTGGACATAAGAGGCTCATAGGATTTCCTGCCTGGGATGGTTTTGATCTTAGATCTGCGATCTTTAGATCTTGGTTGGACTCCTGAGTTGCTAGGATTACAGGCATGAGCCACTGGTGCCTGGCTGAAGGATTTTTTTAAGAATGATTTCTATGACATAACTCTGAGTTCTTTAAATAAGAAAATGTAAAACGATTGTGTCAACTTCGTTATTCTCTGCCAGAGTTTCTATTTGGTAAAGGTGATTTTTACATTCTATTTTATAAATGAGGAAAATGAAGTTCAGCAAATTTAAATAACTATCCAAGGTCTCAGAGCTTGAATCCATACCCAGATATCCTGGGTTCAAAGATCTTTTGGGTCTATGCTCTTTTTTTTTCATATATTTTTATTGTAATTAATAGAAGGGTTACATTATATTCGCCATATAGAAGATGCATTAATTCACATACATTGATACCCTTTCTCATGTCTTGGTCCCCATTTCTCTCCCCCCCACCCCCACCCATCATCTTGTTTTCCCCCCTTCCCTATCCAATTTCAAATAACTAAATACAAATATATCCAATATATCAGATAACAAAGTGAGATACTGTAACAATATGAGATAACCAAGGGACAGCAAAACAGATGAGAGATAACATAGTATATTAAGGACAACAATCACTCATTATATGGCTTTTGTTTCTTTATCCTATAGGTCCTTTCATTTAGCGTCATACTATATGGCCTTATGTATCTAGGTTTTGCTCTATTGCAAATCTCTGCTATGAGAGCCCAAGGTTTCTACTGATTATGACAAATGAGGGAAACCATTGAGCCTAAGTTCCTTTGAGTCTGGCTTACTTCACTTAATATGTTTTTTTCTAAGTCTTTCCATTTCCTAACAAATGGGGCGATGTCATTCTTTCTGACAGCAGCATAGAATTCCATTGTGTACAAATACCACAACTTGTTGATCCACTCAGCAACTGAGGGACATCTAGGTTGGTTCCATATCTTTGCTATGGTGAATAGTGCTGCAATGAACATTGTTGTGCTAGTGGGTTTAGTATGCCCTTGTTTCTGGATGGTTGGGTAAATGCCAAGTAGTGGAATTGCTGGGTCATAGGGGAGTTCTATGTTTAGCCTTTTGAGGAACTGCCATACTGCTTTCCATAGTGGTTGAATGAGTTTGCACTCCCATCAACACTGTAGTAGTGATCCCTCCTGGCCACATCCCCTCCAGCATCTGTTGTTATTAGTTTTCTTGATCCTGGCCATTCTAATTGGAGTGAGGTGGAATCTTAGAGTTGTTTTGATTTGCATTTCTTGTATGACCAGAGATGTTGAGTATTTCTTCATGTGTCTACAGGCCATTTTTGTTTCTTCTTCAGAGAAGACTCTCTTTAAGTCTTTGGCCCATCTTTTAATGGGATGGTTGTTTCTTTGGAGATTAGTTTGGGAGTGATTCAATTTTTTGAGTTGTTGATATATTTTAGATATGAGGCCTCTGTCCGTTGTATGGTTGGTGAAGATCCTCTCCCACTCTGTAGGCTTCCTAATTAATTTACTAGCTATGTCCTTTGCCACACAAAAGCTCTGCAGTTTAATGCAGTCCCACTTATCCAGGCTTTCTCTGATTTGTTGTGATTCTTGGTCCTTATTAAGAAAGTTTTGACCTGTGCCAAGGAGGCCTAGTGTATCTCCTATTCCTTCTTGTAAAGTTTTCAGTGTGTTGGCTTCTAACTACAAATGGGTCTATGCTCTTAACTGCTGTGCATAATGCCTGTCTAGGAAATCAAGTCTAAGTGAGCTAAGAATGCCCAGCAGTCAGTCTTACCTGAGCCAGATGCTGAAGCATAGTCGTCATCGTCAATGGGATACACTCCAGAAGCTTCTTCAATGGAGCTGTTGTCAAGGTACATGTCTTTATCCGAAGTCAGCTCTGCTCTCTGAGAAAGGAAAGACTGGATTCAGGATGGTGAGAAATGAAGATCATACTGACTTTGCTTACTGTTCACCTGGATGCCCCAAGTCACTAACCCTGTACCCTATTCCTGGCCATCCTTTCCCTATGTCTGGCTATCTCCTTCTTGAAGACACCCTGGCATCTTATATGAAAACAAGGGTGACCCTAGACTGGGTCCCCATTACAGTGAGGATGGTGCAACTTAGGCATCTACCACAGGTTTTGTTTCACTGTACTAAACCCACTGGGGTTTAGGTTGTCCCAAGGCTAATCAGAAGCTATTCCAGACATTCCCTTTGGTCACGAATGAGGTTCCTTTATTGCAAAAGCTACTAAATACCCAAATCACTAAACACTTTTGTGGGGATGTATAGAGGCACTTAAGCTAAATAATCACCAAGGGAGCCCTCAAAGTGCGCCAAATGCTCACAGGTCCGGCCATGCTTAGCTTCTTCAGGACAGATGAGGGGCTCCCTAGTAGAGCAGGCTGTCCAGAGCTTCCCGCTTCATTCAGATCTACACTGACACCAGGCAGGACACCCCACTTTGAGGAGGGGCTGTGAGGCTCATCTGCTAAGAGCGAGGGCCCCCAGCTCACTCACTTCTAGGGCTCACTGGCTTAGCAGAGTCCTAATGACAAACACAGATATATCCATGAGGGCACTTTAAAAAAATATTACTGGCGCTTGGTAGTAGCAAATCACAGGCTTACTCTGAAGAAGGATCAGTCACTAAGTATACTAGTTCCACAGCTTCTTATCTCTTTAATAAGGGGTTAGTATTAAAATTCACTCTAATCCTGCCAAAGGAGAAACGTGCATGAGTTGGAGACAGAGAAGAGGCAGAATTTTTTTTTTTTAAAAAAAGGTTTTAGTAAATTGATATTTTATCCCCAGTATCTCAGACTGGCAGCTTCGAAGCAAAGTTGGAAACAAGTGGTGCTCATTATTATCCTATTTTAAAAAATAAAATTGGATGTTTGTTCCTCACAGGAATTATATTTAAAAGAAAAAAAAACTGTTCCCTCTACTATGCTGGCTTTCATTGGATTTCTACTAAAATAAGAGTTGGTTTCAACAGTCAAGGAGGGACAGGCCTCCCTCTGAAACAGACATGCTTTATTCTCTCAAGTTTCAGTGGCTGACTAGAGAGGCTGGAGGGTTTTAAATCTGAGCCCACAGTCTCCACATGCCTCAGTGCCAATGACAGAAAAGTATGGGAATCATTCTGTTGGGGCGATCACATCGGCAGAGTCTGAGGTCTGAGCCCTTAGGGATCAGATTTGCAGGCACTGAGTGACCACCCTCAGCCAAGAGTGACTTGTCTGCATGGTCAGAGCTTAACTCTGCAATCTGAGGCCAGGATGCACGGCCCCAGCCTCTAAGACAATCATCATGACAGCATGTAATTCCCCAAGCTTGCAAATTGAATTGGGAGCCGTGTGTCCCACAGATCTCCACACCACTTAATGGTGACACTGGACCTTCTGCTTCAGTTGACGGGGAGGACAGGACAGCCAGCCCTCCATATCTCTGGGCTCCACAAACACAGAGTCAACTATAATAATACAATTAATAAATAAGTCAAGGCCGGCTAAGTACGGTCATTCCTCCATTAAGGAGGATGAGTCAGGAAGATTACAACCATTTCCATAGCATTTATATTATATTAGACATTCTAAGTCATTTAGTACCCTGGAGGCTATATACAGTTTTTATGAGCATACTACTCTTGTGTGTGTGTGTGTGTGTGTGTGTGTGTGTGTGTGTGGTGGTCCTATGGCCTGAACTCAGGGCCTGGGCACTAACATTGAACTTTTTTTTTTTTAATTTAAGGCAAGTGCTCTATTACTTAAGGCACAGCTCCACTTCTGGCTTGATAAGAGTCTCATGGAAATCCGGGTGCTGGTGGCTCATGCTTGCAATCCTAGTTACACAGGGGGCTGAGATCTGAGGATCTCATTTAAAAGCCAGCCTGATCACAAAAGTCCAATTAACAGCCAGAAAATCAGAAGTGGCACTGTTGCTCAAAGAGCTAGCCTTGAGCTGACGAGCTCAGGGACAGTGCCCAAGCCCAGAGTTCAAGTTCCATGACTGAAGGGGGGGCAGGGAAGAAGTTCATGGAGTTTCTTGTTTATGCTGGCTTCAAGCATCAACCCTCAGATCTCAGGCTCCTGAGTAGCTAGGATTATAGATGTGAGCTACAGATGCCCGGTCATACAACTTTATTTTAAGTAGAAAGAAACAAAAACAACTTGCACACTTGTGAATTTTAGTAGTTAATTTATGGGTACTGAGTACAAAGTATCTTTAACCTCTCTTTCCACTCTCACCAAATCCAGCAGCTACCTAGTAAACACTGGTAGGATTGGACAAGTCTGAGCTCCCAGTTTAAAAGCCATGTTCAATTCTAACTTTTAACTCCTATTGGCTTTGCCTAGAAGACTCTTTGTCATCCTCAGTCAAATCTGTCTACTTTTCAAAATAACCTCTGACACCTTCAGTCATTTTCCTTATATGCCCCCTAGTTACAAATTGTGCTCTCTCAGATTCTGTAGCCTATACACAGTTTAGGCCATATAGTCTACTGTCTTTTTGAACAAATCACTTTATTTGTTTTGCCCCTAGTTACTGATCTGTCTTAAATAACCTATGAGTTTGCTCTCTGTGCCTCTCAAAGCACATGGGTGTTCAACAAATATTTGTCAGTTGAGATTTCCAAACCCAAATGGCTCAAATAACCTTTGACTTGGGCCTTTGGATTAACACGTGTCCAAGATCTGTAGGATTTCAATAGTTTAAAGTCTCTTGATTTTAAGCCTGGGAGATCATTTGCTCCAAACTTCCCATCCTTGTCCTGTGTCTACTTAAGTAATCCAGAGTGACAGACAGACAGACAGACAGACAGATTCTACACTTCAGGAACCAGTTACTCTCCTTAATACTGAATACTTTCATTTTCCTCTTGGCCCTCTGCCTAAAGAATCTGATGCGGCAAAGGTGAACACAAATATTTAATCCTTACATGTAAACTGAATTTCCAGCCATCAGAAGATGCAGGTTGTGCAGACAACACATCTGTCATCCCATAAGGTGGGTGGGCCAAAAATGTCTCCCCAGATATTCTAGCCACCTCATGTTTCAACCACACTGGGCAGCCTGACAAGCCAACAGACCTCTGAAGAGGTACCTGTGAAGCCTGTATTACTACACGGCTTGGGGTGAGGGTCAGGGAGCACTTATAGGTATTGCCTCCATGAAGTGGGGTGGTCTATGGCTGACTGGATGTTTAATTCATCTGAGGGCAGCCAAAAGTACTTGTTCTCCATCAGTTAGTAGGGTGCAAAAAAGTTTGATATCAAATTTTAAAAAGCTCTCTTCCATTCTGACTTGAGGAATACAAAGAACACAGGGCAACTGTAGATGTTCTTCTATAGAGAATAAGAAGTAGGATTCTTTTTTATTGTATAGCTGATAATGCTTAAAAAAAATAAAAGAGCTGGCAAGGTGGCTCACGCCTGTAATCCTAGCTACTCAGGTGGCTGAGATCTGAGGACTGAGGTTCAAAGCTAGCCCAGCACTGAAGACTGGGAGACTCTTATCTTCAATTAATCACTCGAAAAACGGAAGTGGTACTGTGGTTCTGTGGGTAGGACAATAGCCTTGAGCTTAAGAGCTTGGGGACAGCACCCAGGCCCAGAGTCCGAGTCCCAGGATCAACAAAAAAAATAATTTAAAAAATAATAAATGCAAATAAATAAATAAATAAATAAATAAATGAATGACAAATCAACAAAAAAAAACACCATTTCTTTCCTCTTAAAAAAATTCTAAATAGGACAAATTCCATTTTCAAATTCCATACACTGTGTGGGTGAGGACTTTTTCAGTTAACACACTTAATAGAAGCAATAAGGGGCCAGGAGTTTAGCTTAATGGTAGAGTGCTTGCCTAGCATGCATGAAGACCCAGGTTTGATTCCTTGGTACCACATACATAGAAAAAAGCTGGAAGTGGTACTGAGGCTCAAGTGGTAGAGCTCTAGCCTTGAGAAAGCCCAAGGATAATGCTCAGACCCTGAGCTCAAGCCCACAACTGACAAAAAAAAAAGAGGCAATAAATTATATACCAATATTCCTTTTGAGACAAGGTGGTAACAATCTCCCCTACAATCTTGACCACTTCCCCTCAATTTCACCTTCTTTGGTAGCACTGGGCTGTGAACTTGGGGTTTCACACTTACTTGCTAGGTAGGTCTCTAGCTCTTGATTCATATCCATAGCTCATTTTGTTTTGGTTATTTTCCAAATAGAGTCTTGCATTGTCTGGGGCTATCCTGGGACTGTGATCCTCCTCCTACCTTCTGTGTAGTTAGGATTACAAAAGTATATCAATAGGCCTGAAAACTCTTGAAGACCATAAAAAATGTGACTCAAAATTACTGATTTGACACCTGGCTGGATGTGGTGGGCCTCACTACACAGAAAACCCTGGGACATTATACACTCTGTGCATGTCCATGTGGTCAATGAGGACAAAAACCAGATGAGAATAACTGCAAAGAGATGTGCACAGACAAAAAGCTATTGACTTCCTGCAGGATTTCATAATGAAAGTGTTTGGGTTGGGGGCTGGCCATGTCTGTGAGGCCATGCCAATACTGTTGGCTAACTGATTCAGGGTAAAAGCTGGAAGAAAAACAAAGTGGATCTTTCAGACCTTTTCCCCTTTGCTGATGCAAGATGTAAAGAAAGGAAAGCCAAGGGAAGCTGTAGAAAGCCACCAGGTACTGCGAAAAGAAAAATTGATTGTAGACCCAGACAGGGCTCCTGCTTCATGCCATGTTCAGCCAGGGAAAATGACGCACATTGCCTCTCTTGACCAAATTCCGGGAAGAATGCACATCCCATGAAGTTTCTCTATCCACAATAGCTAGAAAAAAGGCAAAATGCAGGTTTGTCTATCAATTCCATCCTTCCTTCTCTGAAACTTCGGTATGCACATCTTGCTGGGTCTGGGCTACTAATAAAGCCTTTAGACATAGCTGCTGCCCAAGTCTTTGCTTTTAAAGTTATTCTCTGTAGGGAAATCTCAAAATTAGCACAGTGGCTGGGCGCTGGTGGTTCATGCCCGTAAGTCTAACTACTCAGGAGACTGAGATCTAATCAAGTTGCTTTTTTTTTTTCCTCCAGTCCTGGGCTTGAGCTTAGGATCTTAACACTGTCCTTGGACTTTCTCAAGGCCAGAGCTCTACCACTTAAGCCTCAGCACCACTTCTGGCTTTTTTCTATGTATGTGGCACTGAGGAATCGAACCTGGGTCTTTGTGTATGCTAGGCAAGCACTCTACCACTAGGCCAAACTCCTGGCTGAGATTTAAGGTTTGAAGTCAGCCTGGGCAATGAACCACCAAAAGGCTGGAAGTGGAGCTCAAATGTTGACCACTATTTTACTTAAGTAAAAATACTATGGGGTAATGCTCAGGCTTTCAGTTCAAGCCTCAAGACCATAACCAAAAAAAAAAAAATACATACATATCTAATCTATGTCTAATCTATATCTGTATCTAATCACAATGCTCCCTTGTTAAACACCCTTTTTTGGTTATTAGTCATCTCTAGTATTACTTAAAATCATCTTAGCCTAAAAGGAAATTCTCCTGTCTATGGGCTCACCTTCATCTCCAGAATCAGCTGTCTTTCACCTAAATCAACTTCTCCAAACAAAAAACCACATAAAAACCTAATGACATCAATTTTCTTGATATAAACCCCTAAGAGGAATAATCTCCTTTGAGGATAGAAAATGGAGAAAAACATTAGTAAACTAGAGACTCTATACATGATAAAAACTGGGACACAATTGAACTCACAATGCTGTTTGTAATCAAAATGGAAAGAGGAGCTATGGCCTCAATGCATACAAGACTGAGAATATCAGTCTTAGTTTTACTGAGAAGCATCACAAACCTGTCCATTTTCCAAGTAAAGACAATTGCCTGGGTAGCAACTAAACAAATCTATTTGCTGAAATTTTTCTTTTGTAGGTAAAGCCTACACTGAGCATGTTTCAAGCCTACACTGAACATGTTTCAAGTTGTCAGTGTAGAAATTTAGTGTAGTAATTTTGCCACCTATGACTTTGCTAAAAAGACATACTGCTACCTTAACCTAAAATGTAACCGTTCTCCAAATGTTTTCAGCTAGTGCAAGCCAAATTAACAGGCAAGATAATTAAGACTCAAAACAGTAGATGTTAAATTTACCAAGGTTAGTTAACAAAATCAGAAGAAGAAAACCTAACTGTTCACAGATAATACTATAGACCTAACAATAACAAAAAAACAGGTATAGATTATACAAAAATACCCAAAACTTTATACACCCTAGTAATAAATCTCTGTATCACACCAAGATGATAACTCTGAATTCAGGATAAAGAAATATCCAGCTCTGACTTAGGCTCAAAATGAAGACAAGTTTTTAGTAGAGATTACAAAGCACCACACATGAATCAGTAAACCACTTGAATATATCTTGTAAAGGAAAAAATAAATAAATAAAAAAAAGCCTTGCATACAGTTACTCAAAGATGACAGATGTGTCATGAGACTGAACTTTGCCACTCTGGCTTCAGAATAGCCCAAAAGAATATGCCACTTTAGACTTTGAATAGACATCTGTTCCATTCATCAGCTGACTTCAAGAAGGAAGAAAAGAACACCACTGTGATGAGGTGGTGAAAATATCATCTCCTGACACTTTAATTCCACTGTATTCTTAGGTCTCACAAAATGACTGTCAGCAGACCATTCAACATCAGGTTAAAATGGATTAGAGGCAGCTAAGTGAACTGTTTAAGTTCCAGGTATTTTGTGGTCACGTGTTTTATAAACGTTGGGTCATCTAATCATCTCCACAACCCCATTGCAGACAGAGAGCCCAGGTTACCTGGAACCACCCATGTCAGGAGTGAGGGGAGTCAAGCTCAAACTACATTATGTCACTGATAGTGCTAACACACACACACACACACACACACACACACACACACACACACACACACACGCACCCTGTGTCTCCGTATCTCTCCCTTTCCTTGTGATTCACACATCCACTACAAAAAAAGACCCAGAGATGTTCAATAACAACCCACATTCAACTTTCGCTTAATGCAACATTTCCCAACTTGGGAAATTTTCCCGTACTTAACATCTTTCCAAACTAAAATTCTTGGCATTACAGATGGGAAAAAATTATGGTAAAAGTTTATCAAGTTCTGGTTCAACAATTTCTTTTCTGCCAACATCCTATAAATACCAAGATATGGGTACCTGAGCCAGGGGCATTAACTAGCATTTGTTCATTTTTATAACATCACATCTTTAAACAAATAGATACTCCCTACAATGGAAAAAGGTGATGGAAGGAAAGAACCCTCTCTGATTATTTTTGAGAAAAGATACAGTCCTCCTTGAAGATAGAAAGTTTATAATGATACACTTATTAGTGCATGATTTAAGGATTTGTTCAGAGAACTGTCCAGTCCATAGAATGTTACAGGCTTACTTTACTCCCCTGCATATATCACATTCAAGTCATTCATGGAAAAAAGGCAAAGATATGAAGTCACACATGAAAGAACATTCTTAAATACCTTAAGGAAGTCTGAAGAAAGTTCTTTAGTTCAGAAATACTTCAAATATCCATAGTAGTCCTTAATTACAAAAAAATAAAAAAAAATAGACAATCTTTTTTTTTTTTTTTTTTGTCAGTTGTGGGGCTTGAACTTTGGGCCTGGGCATTCTCTCTGAAATCTTCAGCCCAAGGCTAGTGCTCTACCCTACCACTTGGGCTACAGGAACACTTCTGGTTTTCTGGTAGTTAATTGGAGATAAGTGTCTCACAAATTTCTGTGCCTGGGCTGGCTTTGAATGGTGATCTTCAAATCTCAGCCTGCTGGGTAACTAGAATTACAAGCATGAGCCACTGATACCCAGCTAGACAATCATATTCCTAGCTGAATGTGGGGTTTGAGGCACAAGGTTGAATGGGATGATCATAATATGTTAAATTAAAAGTAATTTTGGAGAATTCTTACTAGTTCCATAAAGCGGGTTTGCTTATTTGTTTTGTAGTACTGGTTTTTTTTTTTTTTTTACTGCATTTTATTTTCTGGGTTACAGTTACATTCATCAGGTAGTGGGAGTCAGGGTATCCCACTGGCTAGGTCAGTACTCTAGCCATTTTTGCTTCCATTGTTTTTGGAATAGGGTCTCCCATTTTTGTCCCAATGTCACTAAGGCCTGGCTTTTTTGAAGCATTTGAAATAAACCAAAGGTATGGGAGATAACCAAATTCATGGTATGTTTATGTATAATACATGAAGTTTAGACTACTCATTTAGAAATAATCACTGACTTTGGATCTTCCTATTGGATACCTCATATAAGACTGGAAGTCTACTCTCACCACTTACAGACAATGTACCTTGAAGATGCAGGACTACCTCTGATATTTTCTGAACCTTACCCTTGCCTACTAATGTGTTTTAGGAACCAGCAGGTGGGAAAAGCTCAATAAAGAAAAGAACAACAAGGTTTTCTGATGGCTAAATTCAGGCCTTACTTTAGGCCTTTTAATGGAAGGGAATTTAAAGAATACCTGGACAATGAAATTTGTTTCTGTGTAACTAAAGCTAAAATAAAATAAAAAAGAATAGCTGGCTGTTACACCTCTGGGAAAGGTGCATTAATGCTGTTGCCATTTCAAAAGGGCAAGCTGGAATTCAGCCCTATAACGTGAGGAGATTGCCAGGAAAGATCCTTTAACTGTAGGAGAAACCCTCAACCCATTAAAGAAGGCCTCTAACACGCCAGACGTTGCACTAATCTAGGAAAAAATGCAAATGGATGAAAAAAAAAAGAGTAGTGAGTTATGTGCAAAAACTGTGACATCTTCAGCAAAAGAAGTGTATGGGGACAGGAGCATGGCCCAGTGGGAGAGTGCTTGCCCAGCATGCATGAAGCCTTGGGTTCGATTCCTTGGTACCACATACATAGAAAAAGCCAGAAGTGGTGCTGTGGATCAAATGGTAGAGCTCTAGCCTTGAGAAAGCCCAAGGACAGTGACTAGGCCCTGAGTTCAAGCTCCAGGACTGACACTGCTTTGGTTTAAAGCAGTCAGATTTCCTAAGCCTACAAATGCTCTAATAAAATCTGAAGTACAATGTGATAATTCTACACTTTCCTTCTTTGCCTCCCTCCCCCGACCAAAAAAAACCTTGCTAGAAGATTATTTAGCTCCTCTGAACTAGCATCTATGATTCAATATGATTAATATTCTTCTCAGAAACTATGTCTCACTGTGTTATGTTGGTGTATCCAGTGCTACAAAACTAGTTTTCTTCCTCCAGTGTTTGTTTATTGATTCTACAGAATGCTACCTGGATCAATAAGGGGATTGTTGGATAAATTTAAAACAGCATCTTAGCTATGTGACTCAGAAAGATATTATGTGTATTTAGCTGAATATGTTTTTTACCCATACCCAGATATTAGTGCACACAAAAAGAACGTGTATCCCCCAGTCTTATTTCTCTTTAATCCAGAACTTTGTAACCATCAGCAAGTTCTGATCATAGATGCTCCCTGCCAACCATCCTATCTATACTGCATTAGTCTACAACCTTCTGACCCAAATCCCTCAGTCACAATAAGCCTCCCTCTCATGAAGAGAAATAAACAGAATAAACTGAGTACATAGATATCCAAAGCAAATTTTTGACCTAGCTTATGCTTTATAATGTAGCATAATTACAGAGACAATTAATTAAAAGCCAAATATCCCACCAGATCAATATTTTCCTTTTGTAATTTCTTTATTTTGGAAACATGGCACTAAAATTTTTAATTAATATTTATGTCCTTTAGAAATACCCTTCTAGATAGAAGTGGCAAGATGGATCAGAATATCTTATAAATGTATGGAAATGTATAATTATGAAATCCTGGTGTAATGTAAGCTAATAAAAAAATGAAAGAGCCAGACACTGGTGGCATATGTCTATAATCCTAGCTACTTAGGAGGCTGAGATCTGAGAATCACAATTCAAAGCCAATTAACTACAACTTGGCGGAAGAAGGGAAACAAGAAGTAGAGTCATAGCTTAAGTGTTAGAGCTCTAGCCTTGAGCAAAAAGGCTCAGGAACAGTGCCCAGGTTCAAGCCTCAGTAGGAACAGAAGGAAGTGGAGGAGGAGGAGGAGAAGAAGGAGGAGGAAGAATAGCAGCAGCAGCAAAGAAGAAGAAGAGAAGCAGGCAAGAAAATAAATATCTTTGCAGAAGTGATGATAGAGCTCAGTGACAAAGCACTCTTCTACCATAAGCAAGAAGCCTGGACTGGACTCCAAGTAGCACAGGTTAAGTCAAGGAAAACCAAAAACACCCTTTTCTGAAATTCTGAATTAACTTATTGTTCACACTAAACACTAAACATTGGTAACAAATTAAAAACAACAACAAAACACAAAACCAGTGGTCACTGGGAGAAGCCAAAGACCTAAGAAGAACATAGCGACAGCTCACACTTCTAGTTGCAGTTGTGGGTTCTGATTCCTTTTCTTTTTTTGCACTTCCTGCATTTTAATTAGACAGAAGGTGCCTGACTTGTGGGCTGTGATTCTTGATCCAGAGACAGAGGGGAGCAACCTTTGTGCTGAACCAAGTTTGCTGGCAACAAAAACAGGGATGTCAGAAGCAATGTGCATAAAAGCAGCACCAGAGCTTGTGAGTGGGATTATGGTGAATACGAGTGACACACAAAAGGAAAATGTTCATTGCTTACAGATGTGCTCCGTTGTGCTTTCTTCCTTTTTTGGAATATCAAACAGAGGGAAGCCAGAGCTATGTTATAATAAGCATTGCTGCTGCTCCTCCACCCAAGCTAGAATATTTCGGTTATTTATTTTGATATCCATATGACCACAGTTTAGACTAGAATAAAAATAGAAGCTGTGTGAATCGAACCTGAAAGTTCCAAGTACGAGGGAGGGTCAATATTAATAAATTGAAACTTAAGTAATGAGATGCTGTTTCTTGGAAGTGTTTGGCAAGAGGAAAAGATATTTGCAATTTATTTCTTATTCAGAAGTATTTTATTAAATAAAACAACAACAACAACAAAACTACAAATGTGGAATGGACTCTAAGTCAAGCACAGTAGGCCAACCAGCTCTGGTTTGGATTTAACAATTCACTCTCAGGTATTTTCAGTGGCCAAAGTTCTAGGCCTCCACATCTTCCCCACCCAATAAAGGCGGGGCGGGGGGGGGCGGCGTGCTTACAGAATGCCACAGGAAGCCTATGGGATAGGAAATCGAGAATAACCTTGGCTTTTAAGGACGGACAGACTACACCTACCCAGGCTACAACTAATGCTGCAGAAAGATCCAGGGTTTGGAGGCCTTCAGAGGTGATGGATAAACTTGCCAATTGAGCTATGTTTCACAGTTACGTTGTGGCTGCACTATACCACTGGACTGCTACCCTGGAAAGCAAAGCCTTGATTATTCATACAACACCAACAAACACAGCAGGGCCCTGACCCTTTAGAAATCTCCTCCTGGCAGTGTGTTCTAAGAAACTATGAAAACGTTCACACCATTGTGACTGCTATTTCTTCTCTGAAGAATTATCCTAAGAAAGTTTTCTGAAAGTAACTTCAGAGTGCTTACTATTATGGTACAACCAAATCATCTAGGCAAGCGAAATACCAAGTACCAGGGATGGCTGAATGTATGATTTGCGATTAGATGTGACACATTAATTTCTACAACACTGTCATTAAAATCACAACCAGGGATAATGTTTATGACATTCCATTTTAAAAGCAAAGTGTGACTCTGATCATACAAAATAGTATTTATCAAAATGAACTCTGAGAAAGGAAAACAAGAGGGATTTTTTTCCCTTTGTTTCCTTTACTTTTTGTCTTGTTTGTTCATTTTTTATCTTTGGAAGGGTTAGGAAGGCACAGAAGTGGAAGGACGAAGAGTGAACACATACAGCACTGGGACATATTAACAGTATGCTGAAAATGAACTATAAACTTCTGGGTGGGGACTAGAGAGAGAAATTGTGAGAAAGCTAGGGAAGAGGAGACATTCTCCAAAAGAAAATGCACTCATTACCCGACTTACATAATTGTAACTTCTCTGTAACAATCACCTTTATTGTAACAATAAAACAAAGGTTACAAAAAAATCTTTTTTTAATCCTGACATTAAAATTCATATTCTTTTGGTGAAATAGTATAAGGGTGAATGGAAAGATGGGTTTGTGATGATCATTTTCCGAAGTGTTTACAAAGTGTGTATTTTGTGTGCATACATATAGATACACAAACCCCTCAAGACCAACAAGTTATGAGTGTGTCACATAGCTCCCCTTCTCAGTCTCCTGTGACCACAGACCTCGTCTGCACACAACAGAGCCAAACCTGCTGAATGATCTCAAGAAAGCTCAGCTGACTCGGTGCCTTCCTAATTTCAAGGTCTCTTTCAATGAAGAGACTTACAAGCTGGTTTTTCATAGTATAAGATTAAAAATAGGTTAATACTTTCAAAAATAAACTCTAAATAGCCAAGGATGAGACTGAATGCCTCTAATCCCAATGCTCAGAAAGTAAAGACAAGGAATCATGAGTTCCAGGCTGTACTGAGGCTACCTGAAAGATGTTATCTCAAAAAAACAAAAAACAAAACAAAAAACAAAACCAATCCGCCCTCCAAAAGACAGAACAATAACCAAAAATCTAAATAAATACATTAAATAACCTAAACAATGGCTACAAATCTCAAACAGACACTAAATCCACAGGTGATGAAATCACTGAGTTTAAGGGCAATTTTAAACAGATTACTTTACTGAATGGTGGGCTTTAAAACACCCAGTGCCCAGTCACCATGCACCTGCACAGTACCCAAAGGATTATTCACATTGTTGAGAACCCACTGAAAAAACACCCTGGATTTCTGCTTAGGACGCATAACCCCAGGGACTGCATTTATTTTTGTTCTGGAATTGTTCTTCACCAAACTTCTTAAGCAAGCAAAATAAATAAGGACAGTCCAGCAACTTTTAAAATGGTTTCCTTAACAAAATAACAAAGATGAGTTTCAAAGTTTAATTAGAGACAACTGTGAAATGCATTATGACCCAGCATGAAATTCTCCAGGAACCAGAGTCTGTTCAAGCAGCATGGTGAAACAGGAATTGCCAGTCAAAAACCATGTATCACATATAGCACGTCTAAGGCCACATGACCTAGCCATCTCCAAGTAAATGGCCTTTAGAAAGAGACTGTGCATGTGCTGAAACCTTGCATGGGAACACTTTATCAGATTCAACATTTAGGGTCTTGTAAATGTCCAAGAAAACTGGACAGTCATATTCATTTTTATCCATAACAAAGCCTTCATCAACTAGCCTATATAAATTGGCCCAAACCTGCAAACATCCAAAACAAATAACCTCATTTGTTACAGGTTTACTTGCATCTTTCTGATTTACTTGTAACATAATCTATACATGAAGACATCTTACATCATGTTGACAGAATTGTAACCTCTCACCCTATGATAGGAGGGTTATAGATGCAGAAGGGGGAAAAAAAAAACAGGCCCAAGATGGTAGTTATCTGCTCAAGAAAAAAAATGATATTAACATAGGCTCAATGGTTTCCCTCATTTGTTATAATCAGTAGAAACCTTGGGCTCTCCCAGCAGAGATTTACAATAGAACAAAACCTAGATACATAAGGCCATATAGAATGGCTAAATGAAAGAACCTCCAGGATACAGAAACAAAAGCCATATAATGAGCAATTGTTGTCCTTAATGTACTATTTTATCTCTCATCTCTTTTGCTATCCCTTGGTTATCTCATATTGGTACAGTATTTTACCTGGTTATCTGATATATTGTATATATGCATATTTGGTTATTTGAAGTCGGACAGGGAAGGGAGGAAAACAAGATGAGGGGTGGGGGTGAGGGAAGGGAAATAGGGACCAAGACATGAGAAAGGGTATGAATGTATGTGAAGTAATGTACCTTCTATCTGGTAAATATAATGTAACCCTTCTATTAATTACAATAAAAAATATATGAAAAAAAAGAAATAGGAAAGGGAAAGGGGGAAAACAAGACCAGGGGAGGGGCAATGGGGACAAAAACATGAGAAGGGGTATCAATATATGTGAAGTAATGCACCTTCTATCTGGCAAATATAACTGTAACCCTTTTATTAATTATAATAAAAATTTTTTAAAGAAAAAATGATATTAAGGAAGCTCCTCTCAAAAAAGCATTTTTTAAAATAAAAGGAACATTTCATTAATTTTTGTGTATTTCTATGGAAGGCTGATGCATGGTAATTACTGGTGTTAACTAATAGTCTTGGATGGAAGACACATTCATAAATGCCATTTCCTAACAGGTGTAATAGCTGTTTCTCTACAAACATGGGAGATTTTAGAAAGCAAGTCGTGTGTGTGTTCGTGTGTGTGTGTGTGTGTGTGTGTATGTGTGGTGTGCATGTCGTGTGTGCATGCAGTATTAGAACTTGATCTCACAGCCTGGGTACTGTCCCTTAGCTTTATTGCTCAAGGCTGGTACTATCACTTGCACCACAGCTTCACTTCTGGCTTTTTAGTGGTTAACTGGAGTTAAGAGTCTCACGAACTTTCTTGCCTGTGCTGGACTGAACTATGATCCTCAGATCTCAGGCTTCTAAGTAGCTGAGATTATAGGCATAAGCCACCAGTACACAGCAAATCTAACGAGCCAAATATATTCTAGATAATGTCAAAGAATATTTTTCTTCTTTAGTAAGTCTTAGAACACAGTTTACGAGTTGGTGACACCAATTTTCGTAGTGATCTACACCAAAGGCTTTGATAGTAACCCAGCACCTGAAAGTGCTCATTAAAACTTGTGCAACACTTACCCATCTCTAGAAGCCCCCACTCTCCTAGATCTTTAGCTCTTAAAAAGCAATGGACTACTCATTCCTGCTAAGGCCTTCCATAAAACAATAGTTACCTCTGTATAAAAACACCCTCTTCCACCTTAATTTTACAATGACAATCACTTAGTCTACTTCTTATCTTAATTTCCCAAAAGGATTCAGAGTGAGAATTAAACTCTAGAAGCCCATTGTACAATCATGGCCTCTGTCATGTCCCCTGTACAGACAGGCTGGGTATCTCGTGGATGTCATAACGTACCTCCAGACAGTGCCTCTGCTCCGTAGCCTCAGACTAATGTAATCATGTGTGCACTGACCAATGAAGACAGGTCCACTGGCCTCCAGGCCACAGCTGAGAACCCCGAGGCTGGGGTGCAATCCCTTACTCTACCCCCATTTGGGCTGGACATACCTGACTCTGGCTGTACTTTGGAACAAAGACATCCTCTGACTCCCCCCTTCCTGGGGCTTAACCTTTGCTATTGCATGGAGAAAAATGACTTGCCCCTCACCCCTACTTCTTTTGGAGACTGAGGAATGTGGCTGAAAGACTGCAGCTGCCAGGACAACCTCTCTGGCATGCATGCCAGCACCTCCTCACCTAAGTGCATTTCCCCCTGCCCAGCTGCCCTGGCCCACCGAGGCTGACCACAATCCCTTCCCGTGGTCACATTGCAGGGCAGCCCCCATGGAAACCCATTTGGAACTGCTCAAGCTCATACCAAAGAATGATGTTTTTCATACAGATTGTTCTTTTTAAATCCTTTACAAAAGCAGCTGTAATCAATCGTGCTGGGGGGTTGGGGGGGGGGGGCTTGGTAAAAAGCTGCCATTCGGAAAGCCTTCATATTGATTCTTTTCCCTTCCACAGATTTTAAGAAAACAATCTCATGCTAAGAAACCATAATCAATTTTTCTAGACTTTGTGAACATGAAACAGTACTTAAATCAAAACATACATTTTTGAGAATGACATAAAACCATAGCAGACACTAAAAATAAAACAAAACAAAAAACCTCTCAATCTGTCACCCCGCCTTTCATTCAACAAAGACAAAATATTTTAAATCAGCTGAACAAATTCAATAATTATTAAACCTCAGGAAGTCTTGTAAGAGTGGGTTTTCAGGTGACTTAGGCTCAAAGATGCAAGAAATCTGTTCTTCCTTGAGATCCGGCATCTCTAATTCTTAATTTGCAAGATAATATGCTGTTCCTCTGTGCCCATTCTTAGAGAACACTAGCAATTGTAAGCCTGTGTTTATAGACAGTTATTACTCTACGTGGTTACTCTCAAATACCAAAATACACCAAGCCTTTTCATAGGAATTATGGTAGGTGTATTATTCTTTTCACATTAGGACTCTCAAAAACTAAGCATTTCGAAAGGTGAGTCAATATTGAAAACTACAATGTGCAGACAGAGCAATTTGGTATTTTCATTAAAACCCTTACCAATGTCAACAGTCAATTTCCAGATTAGACATGAAGGAAAAGCACAATTTAATGTAATGTTTCTTATCAGTACTTCCATTTAGAAAGGGGGGGATGAAGGCTTTATTAAAATACCACATATAAAACGAGCACAGGTAGTCTGACAGCTCATAATAGTTTGTGTTAGCATGATATCTATGCTATAAATCACATTAGATTTGATCTAATCCAAAGAACTAAGGGGGGAAAGCAAGAAAACAAATAACAACAATAACCCCTTCACTTATCTTTTTGTCCTCAAATAATGGAGATTTCAATTTGGAGGGAGTTATAATTTCGGAGGCAAATATTAGCTATTTGTTCAAGTTCACATTCCTGGCATGCAGGATCTCCAGGGTTTGCTCAAATGATGGGTAGAAACTTTGCACATTTTTTTTAGTTGAGAAATTCATCTCCCTTCCCAAATCTCCCCTCCCCTCAAATTAGAGCAAGCTTCTGCCTTTTGATTTAATGTTTTTAGCTAAGCCGAATTAGCAATAGCTAAGCGTTCTATAAAACTCCTGAACCTTAGCTGATCAGGGTCTCAACCGTTGTACAGCTATATACCTCCTGCAGCTGTCACTCAGGGGGCATTTCATGGTTTCACTGGCTCCAGCAGCTCTTTTTTTTTTTTTTTTTATCCCCAGCAAGTCATTTTAAGCAACTTTTTTCTCCAGCAAGCAAATCTCCAGGCTTCATCTCTTCTATTGTAAAATTGTTGTGGCATAAAAGAACTAAAGCATTAAAGAGAAACTAGAATCAGCCTGCTAAACTCATTTCAATCCCATCCTCCTATTGGAATGCTTTTATTTGAACCAGGGCTGTTGCAATCAACTTTCTGCCATGGAGGAAAATGATCTGCATCTACATTGTCCAAAATGGCCACCACTAGCCACCGATGGCTGTGGCGTGGCTGAAATGTAGCTTGTGCAATCGAAGTACCATACTTGGATTTACTTACATTCAGTCGATGTATGTTCAAACAGCTACAAGTAGCTAGTTGCTACAGTTAACTGAAAAATGCATTGCTAGAGTTTTGTCAGGGTGTGTGGTGGGGGGGGTGGCTACTGAATGCCTACAGCAAAGCCATCTACATTTTCTGGGCTAAGTCTCTCCCGGTTAGTCACTCTAACAATAATGTCTGTAAAAGTCAGTGATTAACACTAGAATCACCTTTTTCACCATAACTCTCCTTTGGCACTAAAATTTTAAGGGGTCCACCAAACAAGCTCATTTACTGACTACTTTGTTCAACAATTACCATGTGTTCAAATGTTCTACTTGCTTAAAGATGAAACAGCAAACTTTGTAAATAAACTGTGGTGCTGTCAGTGAATATTATTCAGTGATTATAAGCAACAAGCTATCAAGCCAACAAACAACACGCAGGAAGCATGTTGTACATCTTATCTTCCTAAGTGAAAGATGCACAGTCAATCTGTAAAGGTTGCATTCCAGTTGATTCCTAATTCAGGAATTTGAAGAGGTGTATGAATAGACGAAGCATGTTGAGATTTCAGGACACCGAAACTATTTGGCCTGATATTGTAGTAGCAGATCCATGACATTAGGAATCTATCAAAACCCACGGAATGGTACAAGTGTGAACTTGGACATAACCCAGGGAATATAGCTACTAATTGTACATTGATATGGTCTCACTAATCACATCAAATACAGTATACTAATAGACAAAGTGTTAGTAGACACTGCTAAGGGAAATGGGGGAGAGAGTGAGCCATTTTGTACTATCTGCTTATTCTGTAAAATTAAACTGTACTAAAAATTGAGCCTATTAGTTATCACAAAGTATATTACTTATCATAAAGCCAAGCCAATGCTTAATCTGAAGATGGGGTAGCAATCAGTATTAACTTTCTTGGGTAACTGTCCTTACTTACACCTAGAGGATGGGTGCTGAAGTCTTCAGAGTGAAGAAGTCTTATAACCAACCTTTTATAAAAACAATCAGCAAACACACACACACACACACACACACACACACACACACACACATCGAAACAAATCTCAGTACAGGATATTCTTCCAAGTTTTCTATATATTTGAGAATTCACCATTTAAAAAGTGGGGATGGGGCGCCTCCATTTGAAAATTTTCCAAGCTGACAGTAAGGCAAATACTTCACTATTGGTTCCAGAAAGCACTTTTTTCATACTAGGCCAAAGAGCTCAGAACCTCACTAAAAATAATGTCAGCCTATGGTTAGCTTGAATAAATTGGATCCACAAAGGCTACATGGTGTGTGGGAGTTAGGGGTGATCAGATAATTGTCTAGAAGAGAAGGTAGCTAGGAACCTGACAGATAAACTAGAGCCCTTAACAGAAAGGGTTTCTTTGAGGATAGTAAGGGAGATGCCATGGGTTTGATGTGATTTGTCCCAAAGAGTCATATGCTGGAAGCTCAGTGCTCAGTATGGAGATATGAGAGAGAGGTGATCCAGAGGGGATTCTGAGGCACTAGAGGCACTGCTCTCAGATGGGCCGTTAGGCTCTCTTGGAAACACTGAGCTTGTGAAAGGTAAGTTGTAAGGGTGAGACTGGCAGCCTTCCTCTTCAGGGATATGATCTCTTGCTTCCCCACACATGCTAGCATGCCATCCACCATGAATTCCTTACCACAGCTCAGCTGCTGCTACCACCATATCTCTGTACTCCCCCAACTTCCAGTTACCTCTTCTCTTTCTAAAATTAGACTGCCGCAGGAATTTCAGACAGTAGCAGAAAACAGACTAATACCTTGTGGAATGATAAGAGAGAGGCATCTTCATAGGAGAAAATAAATCCAACCAAGTAAGCACTGTCCTTATCAGAAGAACACTTGGGGCCATCCCTTAGACCCACAAGGATCTGACACACAGATTCTTAACTGTTTTTTACATGTGTGTGGCTATAATGGAATCATGCAAGTGTTAAGAGGCTCAAGAAACAGAATGATTGAGGAGACAGGGGGGAGGGAAATGGGGACCAAAACATGAGAAGGGGTTATCAATGTGTGAGAAGCAATGCACTTACTACCTGACAAATGTAACTGTAATCCCTCTACACACTATCCCAATAATAAAATAAAATCATATATAAGAAAGAAACAGAAATGAAGGTAAAAGATAACTTTGCCACCTTGAAAAGGCACCTATGGGGAAATTGTGTCAGGAGAATTCAGGTTGCATGCACAGCTCAGTGATAAACCCTGTGGCTCAGCAGGATCCATTGGCAATACCAGAAAGAACAGAAAAAAAAAAAAAAAAGGAGAGGGCACAGGAGTCAAAACTTGTATCTTCATCCTTCCTAATCCCTTCTGTGAATTAAACAAGAAGCTGGTGATAGCATCGATGCCTGAATTATTTACATGTTATATATTAATTTATTAATAAGCCAACCTGAAAATTCAAGCTGTACACATAGTATCAGTGTGCTTTTCTGACTGCATTACAACTCAGTAAAAAATGGACTGAAACAAAGCAATGTAAAAGTGCAATCTCAGTCTTAGAAAACTGTGCCTCTTCCCAGTCACCCCATCCTTTCACACAGGTTTCCTAAACACAGTTACCATATACCTACCTGGAACATCTTTGTGGCTCAAGTACCTGATGCATGTTGGCCCTAAGTCAGAGATAACAACACTAATGAAAAGGCTTTCCATGTGAGGGGAGCCAAGCCTCAAACCCCACAATCCTCATAAAGAAGGAAGACTTGGATTTCTGTTGCTTCGGATGTATACATAATAGAATACGTGTAAGAATTAGATTCTTTTCTGTCCAAGCTCGAAATAAGCACTGTCATTTAAAGGATAGCTACCATCTTCCAAGAAGTTATTTTAGTTAAGCCATATCCTGTTGTAAGTTTTTTTTGTTGTTTTTTTGTTTTTTGTTTTTTTGAGAGAGACTGTAAGCATAGCTCCAGTGGTAGACACTAGCTGAGCAAGAATTGTTTTAACGACAAGTTTTGGCCAAGTGTCTTGATTTTGGTTTGATTGCTTGGATAAACTTTTAGCCCCTTTCACACAAGCCAATCAACCACTCCATGACGGTCAACCTAAGTTCTGACCAACTGGAACCAAAGGCAGTACTGGGACTCAATTGTCTGCCTGGTGTTATTGCTTACTTGGCTTTCTTTCGTTCTTTTTTTTTTTTTTTTTGCCAGTCCTGAGCTTGAACTCAGGGCCTGAGCAATGTCCTTGGACTTTCTCAAGGCTAGAGCTCTACCACTTGTGCCTCAGCACCACTTCCGGATTTTTTCTATGTATGTGGTACCAAGGAATCGAACCCGGGTCTTCATGCATGCTAGGCAAGCACTTTAACCACTAGGCCAAACTCCTGGCCCGCTTGCTTGGCTTTCTATCTGCAACATAATCTTCTATAGAACTAAGTTTTGCCTTGCCCATTTCTCAAGTTGACTGACTTAATTACTTATTCCTAAGTGACACCCCAATATCCCAAGACATTTCCAAAATATATTTTCCACAGTTCTTGAGTTTCCCAAGAAGCAAGTCACAATGTAAGGTGTGAGATCATGAGAAGCAGACTGGACTAGAACCCTCAGTAGAAAAATGCAGCCATTGAGAAAGTGGTTAATTGGTCAATTCATTTATTCACTGAGCATCTATGCGAAAAGTAGAAGAATAAGGAAGCAAGACCTGCTAGGAGTTACTAACATGAACTGGAAGTGACATGAACTGGAAATGGTGCTTGATAAAAGACCATTTTCTCTACTTAAGTTGAATAGCTGGATTTTTTTTGGGGGGGGTGGGGGCAGTTCTGGGGCTTGAACGCAACAGGCCTGGGCACTATCCCTGGGCTTTCTCAAGGCTAGAGCTCTACCATGTGAGCCACAACACCACTTCTGGCTTTTTCTATATATATGGTACTGAGGAATCAAACCCAGGGTTTCATGCCTGCTAGGCAAGGACTCTACCACTAGGCCACCCTCTCAGCCCAATAGCTGGATTCTTTTGACAGCTTGCCAGAGGTTAGGCAAAGTTGACAGTTCAGCAGTGTGGAGAAGAGAATCCTACCCTGGGTCCACATGCCTGGACTAAAATTCTGACACTGAATACTATTACCTATGAAAGGAGAAAATGGTAATGCCAACCTCCCAGATTTCATTCAAAATGCAACAGAGGTGAAATGTGTAAGACAGTTACTATAAACTGCAAAAAAAGAAAAAACCGTCCTAATACAGATAATTATTTATAGTGTTATGGCTGTACTTTCATTCTTAAATAAGTCTGGTTCAAAGAGACTGCTTCTAACTAAGCCAAGTGATGCCACTGCTCTGGTGAATCCAGGCATGAACAAACTAATCAACAGAAGTAGAACAAATGAAGCTAATTAAGACTTAAAGGGAATGAAGAAAGGTTCTATCACTAAGCCTAAACCTAACCCCACCTTCAAAAAAACACGCTGAAATAAGAAGTCCCTAAAGTAAGAACAAGACTTGTGAACAACCATATATGGCTTAGGTGAGCTGGCCATTTGGCAATGGCAGATACCAAGACAGATTCTCCAGAAAATGGACCCCTATGTGCCAAGTTGAGAATTTTCTAGGAATTGTACAATAGTCTCTGAGCACCGATTTCTGGATTGTGGCTCAGATATCAATAATTACATAAATGAGAACAAAAGAAACCTTTGTTGTTTGTGTTTTTGTTTTTAAAGGAAATACCCATAAATAGCAGCAAGGCCTTGAGGAAACACAGTCATCACAATCCAGCACAAGGTACCAGACAACTTGGACCAGGAGTGTGACCTGGTGTTAGAGTGCTTACCTAGCATGCACGAAGCCCTGGGTTCAATTCCTTGGTACCACATATACAAAAAAAAGCCAGAATTGGTACTGTGGTTCAAGTGGTAGAGTGTTAGTCTTGAGAAAGCTCAAGGACAGTGTCCAGGCCCTGAGTTAAAGCCCCAAGACTGGTGAAAAAAGAAAGAAAGAAAAAAAAAGTACCAGACAAGAACTCAACCCAGTCCAGCAAACCTACAGCTCCCGCTTCCCAGAACCTCACATGCCTCCCAAACCATGGGATTGTGGGGTTCAGAACACCTCTGCAAAAGACCAGAGCACGGGGCGGATAGAGTTTCTCCACTGGCTAGATTCGGTGTCCCAGCATGTGGCCAGAGATGTTTCACAGCCCCAAAATTGTCTTCATGAAATGAAAGACATTAAGGTATTAGCCATCTTCCCCTTAAGAGCCAGCATTTTCTACCAGGGGTTTTTGGAGTTTTAAAAACAAATTAAGAAAAAGATTACTTTTGGCAGCACCTCTCATGGGGTCACCTCTCATTGTCAGGAAAAGCAATAACACACGAGGCTGCCACGATGGCTTCAAATAGAACTAGGTAGCAGCTGCTGCCAGGAAACTGTGTGAGCCAGCAAAGATGGCCTTTAATATTGGGATAAATAAACCCCAGTTTATCTTTCTAACAATCCTCCCCTACCGAGAAAGCCAACCCTTCAATTTACTTGTCCTGAGCCAAGACCTTTCCAGAAGGAAAAGTCCACCTGTGCAATAATAGCAAGCACCCCAGTGACTTAACAGAGCCAAGATCTAAAGGTGCTAATGATACTATTATCTCTCCCTTTGGGTTCCAAAGCCACCAAAGTGACAAAGACAAAGCTTTAGGAAAATTGGAAGCATTCAAGGTATTGCCTTCGAGATTTACTCTTAGATGGTTTTAGCATGAGCTGGTGAAGGTTTCCAGCATTTCCACACAGATCTGTGAACAGGCATTGTGCTTTGCAAGCCAGCGGGAGGGTGCCATCCTCTCAGCTGCCCACTCATGAACAAATAATTAGGACACAAAGAGAATGTGTTCTTTGCTCGCAGACCAGGCTAATCCTCAGGGAAACAACCCACTAGATTTCCAAACTAAAAAAATGCAGCATTGAAGTAAAAAAATCTTGTGAAATTGCTACTTTTACATTATATACAGGTTTTTAAGGTCAGCAGTTTTGGATGGTATAGGGTCTATAGAAATTTGCATTTCAATTGCTTTGTTTCCATTCTCAAGTTTAATGAAGAAGAATCATAAACAAACCTGAACATGGGCTTCCAGCCACATTTCATTTCCTTTACTCTCAATGTCAAAATTTGGTTCCACTGAGGATTTTTTTCCCAAACTGAAGCCGAAGGCAAAGCTTTACCTCAGGTGTCTTAGGTGGTCAGTTTCTTCTGGTGGCACAGGACACAAATACAAGCCCCTCAAAAGGGATCTACTCAGATGGGCTCCAGGGGCTCATGCCTGTAATCTTGGATACTTTGGAGGCTGAGATCTGAGAGCTGAAGTTCAAAGATAGCTCTGGCAGACAAATCTTGGGCTGTATATCCAATTAATCAGCAAAAAGTGGTAGCTAAAGGCATGGTTCAAGTGGTAGAGCACCAGTGTTGAGTTAAGGTCACATGAGAGTACCCAAAGGCACCCTGAGCTTAAGTCCCAGTACTGGAATGCACACACACACATACACACATGCGCGCGCACATACACAGATACTTTGGGGGAGGGAAAGTCCTGTTCCCTTGGCCTTCTTCCCTTCATTATTTCTGCCTGCAAAATACACCAGAAATGCAAATTTTCCACACATCATCTTAAATTTTCTAGTAGTCATGTGCTTTTGAAATAGTGTTTCGGGAGGGGGCCTTTTTACATTTGTGGTAAAATATACATAATAAAATTTATTATTCCAGCCACTCTGTGGCTGCCTTCCAGTTCCAAGGTAGAAACAGGAAATTTTGTATGCCATTCTGTGGTGCTAAGTAGATTCATATTACTGTGTACTATCACCACCATGATCTCCTCAGTCTTCATCTCCCCTTAGACCAAGTGTGTGAAACCATGAGGCAGTGGCTCCCGCCCTGCCAACCTATATTGTACTGTCTCTGTGTAGCCAGTCATCATAGCTACTTCAAGTCAGGACAACAATACAGTGTTTGTCCTTTCTGGTCTTGATTATCCTCTAGTTTAAGAGATTTAGTATACATTAGCAACATTATTCACAGTCAGCAGTGTTTGGATTGCAGGTATATATTTGAAATATTTAAATATGCATAATGAGATAATTTTAGGGACGCAACCCAAATCCAAAGAGAAAATTCATTTATGTCTTGAGCACATCTTATACACTTAGGCTGGGAGTAATTTGTGTGTGTGTGTGTGTGTGTGTGTGTGTGTGTGTGTGTGTGTGCTTTAATTGTATTTGGCTGGGAGTAATTTTTACACAATATTTATAATAATTTTGCAAGTGGAACAAAAGTTTCACGGTGTGGAATTTTCCACTTACAGTGTAATAGCCTAAAATGACTTTCCTATTTTGGAACATTTCAGTTTTAGATTAGGAACACTCAATGTAGAAGGCACAACACTCTAATCCAATGTATCCAATTTCATTTTATGCTATTGCTGTTGCAAAAATTGAGATGTTTTATATAATTTTTCTAATACTAAATCTTTGAATTCAGTATGGATTTTGCATCTAGAACATACTGCAATGTGGCCTGGCCACAGCCAAGGGCTCCACAGACATGTGGCTGTCATGGAAGACAGCACAGCTTTGTTCCACAGCTGACTCTTTATGTTCTTCATTGGTTCCTTTCACTCTTTTTGTGCTGATGCAAGGCTTAAACTCAGGGCCTTCCATTTGACTGGCTTTTTCACTCGGGCCAGCACTCTACCACTTGAGCCATGCTTTCACTTCAGGCTTTTTGATGGTTAATTAGAATCCTAAGCGTCTCCCAGACTTTTCTGCTCAGGCTGGCTTTGAAATGTAATCCTCAGATCTCAGTCCTCTAAAGAGCTAGGATTATAGGTATGAGTTACCAGTGCCTAATATTTCATTTGTTTATTTCTTAATAACGGAAATTATTTTTTTTCTTTGTAAGTTTATCTGCTTTTCTATCGCCTTAGTAAAATATAAGTTCCCAAGAGCAAGGCCTGGCTCTTTTGTTCCTGTTCTAGTCAAGCAGATATGAAACACAACCATAGAAATGCTTCTAGACAAATATTTTACAGCAAATGCTTTTGTCAGTGGAGGATTCTATTCACCCTAAACACCAGTGCGTCCCTGTCCTATCTAGACAGGGACATCCCTGGGGAAATTGGCAATCACTGCAGTTTGGGACAGCAGTTAAAAGCTGGCTGTGGGACCTCCTGGAACGTCAGATTCTTCATCTAGGAAGTGGAGGTGAAAGCAGGAGTGCCCTCCTGGAGCTGCCCAAAGCATCAAATGAATGGATACTTGTGGAGCATTCTGGACAGTGTCTGGTGTTTCGTGAATACGGTTGCTGGGTTAATTAACCACACTACTCTGCAATCCTTGCCCTTGCAAGGTGACTTTATACTGTTCCAGGTAGACCCTCCTCCTCACAGTGCAATCTCCCTGCACAACAATATTAGGGTTCCTTCCCCAGAAGTCACTTATGTACACAAACACACTTATTTATACAACTCCCTGCCCCATGGTCGGTCTCCAGAAGCCAAAGAAATTCCCATCCTCCCAGTGATCTGGAGGCAAAAAGCAAAGTGAGGGACTTTTGAGCAGACAACTCTACAGTAACGGTACAGAACAGTAACTACACATGCCTACTATGCAGATTCACTGGAAAGTTAAGTAAGTTAATACCTGCCAGACACTTTTTGTGGTCTTTAACACAAAGTACCAGTCAACAAATTTCCCCTACTTTTACTACACTGGCCTTAACAACTGGACTCCAACTTTTTCAGCTTCATTTGATTCAGTTAGCAGCTCTGTAAGTGCCAGCCATGTCGAAGGCATTAGGCACATCTGGTTCTTGCTCTTATAAGAGCTTACAATCAGTCCAATTGTAATCCAGAGGAAGTTGATCTGCTGTATGCAAGGTGCCCTTGACAAAGAGAACCTGACCCAGTTAGGTGGGATTGAATGAGGCATTTCATGGAGGAGAGTTCAACAAAGGAAGAGGGAAAAGCATGAAAGAACATTCTACCATTCTTACCCAACCACCAATACATAAATCTCCTCACCTTCCTTATGCCTCATGATCTGTTGATTCCTCACTACCTCTTCTTTGCATGATACTCTGTCTTAGGTTTCCTACCCCAAACAGATGAAGAGGTCTCCATTTACCTGATTCTCTACCATGAAATAGTAAATGCCCTGATTTTACTTTCTCATGACTAAAGACACACATTTCCAAAACGGTGGCCTGAGTATGAGGTCCCAGAGGTGCCCATCCTAACAAACCACTTAACTACTTTCTGGCTTCACACACACTCCATTTACTCCATTTAGTGAGTTCATATTCTTGCACAAACTTGCAGACACACGAAAGGATGGCACAGCCTCTGTCTCTACGGCATCTATTTCTGCTTGCAAATCAAGCACTCTGGGCCAGCTCCACCTCCAGATTTTTCCTCAAGCAGACAACTATGCTTCCTGAACTTCCAATACCCTCCCCAACTGCTTTGCTTGTCTAGCAAGTACAGACAGGGCTTTGGGGTTCTACCACCAAGAGATAACTCTACCATCTTAGCAACTAGACAGTTGTTCAGTATGTCTAACAAGTTATGTCTTAAAGATTATGAAAAACAAACTCATTCAAGCTTTCCCCCCTTTTGTTTAAACTAATGCTTAGGGTTAGCCAACAATTTTATTATTATAGTATACATTTCATATTCCACCCCCACAAGACATATTCTTTCACCACCAAATAGATGTGCCAAGGGTAATTAAGAACTGAGTAAGAGAGCAAGATCTACAAGCCTTGCAGCAGACACAGGGCTTACCTGCGTCAGATCTTATATAACATTTTAACACAATTTAACCAAGATTGAGACAATTCTTTAAGTTTATTGATGCAAAAACACAATAGGCTCTCTTATCATTGACCACTCACCAAGTAATTAAGCCTTTAAATAGAAGCCACAGGGAAATAGATGAACCTTCTCATGTACAACAGACCTCAGTTCAAATAACACCCATACTGTGGAAGAGTTTTCTCTTCTAAAAAGTGAGGATAAGCTGGGTGTTGGTGGCTCATGCCTAGTTACTCAGGAGGCTGAGATCTGAGGACCAGGGTTCAAAGCCCGCTGGAGCACAAAAGTCCTTTAAGACTCTTATCTCCAATTAACTGCCAGAAAACTGGAAGTGGTGCTGTGACTCAAAGTGGTAGAGTACTAGCACTGAGCTGAAAGATTCAGGGACAGCGCCCAGGCCTAGATTTCAAGCCCCACAACCAACAAGAACAACAACAAGAGTAACAACAACAAAAGAGAAGATGGTAGCACTGCCTTTTTTGATCATTTACAAACCACATACACGTAAGCCATCAAACAAGACCTGGCAGGTAGCAGGGATCCATAGATAACATTTGCAATCCATTTCTCAGAAAATGGGTAAGGAGGCTTTAAAATTTTAACTTAGTGGATGAGGAAAAAACATCCATTTGTGAAAAATTACTTATCTTCTAACTTCTATTAGTTAAAGGTTAAAGGGAAATACTAACACATATTTTATAATATATTTATGTTTTATATCTCTCTTTTCACACTGCAAAGAGCATTTTTCCTTACCTTTTTGCTGGTTTGGTCATAGTTAAAGAGAAACCGCTAGAACTATGGGAATGTGAATCAGTGCAATATCTATGAAAATTCTTCAAAAAAAGAAAAAAATGGAGGTGCCACATAATTTTGTTATACTATTTCTGGGCATATATCTGTAAGAATGGAAGTCAAAATATAATAGAGATACCTTTATACCCATGTTTACAAGAATTATTCACAGTCATTAAGCCAGGGACTCAGTCTAGACACCCAAAAATCAGTGAATGGACATAGAAAATGTAAAACACACACACACACACACACACACACACACACACACACACAGTGGGGCACTATTCAACCACAAAGAAGTATGAAATTAAGTCATTTTCAGGAAAGTGAATGAAACAGGAGATTCAGAAAGCCAAATGTCACGCTTTTCTCATATGCAGAATTTAGACCTAAAAATCAAATGACATGAACGTAAAGGGGAGACCCAATAAGAGGGAGGAGGACAAAAGGGGAGGATGGTGATGGGATTAATATCACTGAAGTACTTTCTATACATGTAAGAAAATAGGATAATGAAACTCAATAAACTTTATTTTAAAAAGGGAGGGGGAGACCCAAGATAAGGAATAATAATAGAGGGGTGAGTGATCCAAGCACAGTATATGCATGTATGAACACACCACAGTGAACCTTGTTGTACAACTGATAATTTAACAATAAAAAAATTAGAAAGAAAATGAAACTGTGAGAGGGCCTGTGTGTCTCAAACCACAAAAGTAGAATGACTGAGATTTCAAAGATGACCAATCTCAACAAAAATGGCTTTTGTTATGCTTATGTGTTTGCTGGTTATACAAACTTCTATAGGTATGTAAAATCTGGCCAATTAAAACCTTTTATGGCTCTCATTGCATTATTGGAATGTTAATAGGGTACTATGAAACCCTTGCAAAATACTCCTTATCTAAACATAGTATTTGCTTCCAAAGCCAAAAGTCATTAATGGCTTTATAACTGCATAGTATTAGGATAAAGAAATAATCAAACCCCTCTATGCGTTACCCTGACAATAAAATTCAATTCAGAACAAACGAACAAAAGCGAAATAATCAAGAAATTATTCAAAGGCCAAGAGGGAGTTTACATTTATCAAGTTATCAGTCTTACATGATATTAACTTTCAAGTCACAAATTTCCCATTTTCTTAAAGGGAAGCATCTAAGAAGCCCAGGATAAAGTCAAGTGACAAGTATTCATAATGAAGAGAGACTTCCAGATTTGCTGCTTTATCTGGATGCTTTCTCACCATCCCAGGTAGTATTTTCTGTGCCCAGATGAGGTAGATCAGGCAGTAGTCACTTTTATCATTATACAAATGGGGGGAAATGGTCTGCTATCAATTGTGGACCCTACCCAAGTTCATACAGCTAATAGGTAGCACATTAAGGCAAGATTCAACACTGAGCCTTTCTTCTGGATGACATGCCCACTGCATTTCTCACTAGTAATATGAATCTCCTGTGGACAGCAATACAGCTGATTGTAGAATTCTAACTCATAACTTCCTGGTCACTGACCAATCCTCTGCTCACCTTTGGGTCTTCCCATCTCAGGGGAAAACCCTACTATGTGCACATCATATTCCATTTCTCCATGGCAGTTATCTCCACAGCCTTTCTTTCTTTCTTTTTTGTTTTGTTTTGTTTTGGTCATGGGGCTTGAACTCTATCTGGACGGTATCCCTGAGCTCTTCAGCTCAAGGCTACCCCCTTACCCCTGAGCCTGGGCATTGCCCCTGAGCTCTTCAGCTCAAGGCTACCACCCTACCCTTGAGCCATGCCACACTTTCCATTTTTCTAGAGGTTAACTGGAGATAAGAGTCTCAGGTTCTTTTGTGCCTGGGCTGGCTTTGAACATTGATCCTCAGTCTCAGCCTCCTGCGTAGCTAGGATTTTCTAGAATGGGCAGAGGGAATACAGTAGTCCTCAATGTATAAGACACACAGACAGGGGCTAGGGACAGCAAAGATGCAGCCCTAAGACAGGAACGCTTGGCATCAGCATTAGGGTCCTAGGCTTTCAATTCAGTTCCCTCCATGATACTGCCTCTAATGTGACATCATATATCTGTATATTAGAACATATAAATGGAAAGCACTATTTATCCAAACTCTTAACAAGCTAAAGCCTGACCTGAATTCATTGCCACAGCACAGAGGAACCATGACAATTCTCTCCATGCAATGATCTGCTATGATCCAAGATGGATTCTGGTGATCCGCATGACCTTCTCAGACTTCTCGATACTCAAATAAAACTTTCACCTCTAGAACCCCCAAATCAGACATTTGATCTGGGTGCTAGGGTAGCTCACACCTGAAATCCTATTGACTCAGGAGGCTGAGATCTCAGGATCACCAAAGTCAGTTGAGGCAGGAAAGTCCATGAAATTCTTATCTCCAATTAAGCACCAGAAAAGCAGGAAGTAGAGAGCTGTGGCTCAATTGATAGAGCACTAGCCTTCCATAAAGTAGCTGAGGAACAGTACCTAGGACTTGGGTTCAAGCCCCAGGACTGGCATCAAAAACAAAAAAAATCTAACATTTTAATCTTTAAGTTGACTAACCAACAAACAGCAATATAGCCTCATTTATCAGACTTAAATCTACCTGAACAGACATGCTGAACTTGTATATGCTACAGAAGTAAGAGCCTGGTATGTTCATGCTTAGTAACCAAACTGAAGTAACCAAACTGAAATACTTCATACATTTAACATTTAATATATTATAATTTTTCTTTAAATTACTTTTCTCAAAGTAGAATTCTTAAAGAAAACTATTCCTAGCAGAAAAGAATACTCCACTGCTAACTTATCAGTGATTATGAAGCAGAGTGAAGGACATACAGACTAAAATATAACAGTAGATAATCTCATTTTCTACATGATCCCCAAGTCTACCTCCCTAAACAGAAGGTACAATGACTTACCAAGGCACCAGTAGGACAGACTTCATCACTTTCCCACGGGGGCTAACATAACCTCTAGGGAAAAAAAAAATCCCAAAGACTTTTCTTGGAAACCTTTATTTTAACATCAAGTAATCTGGAGGAGTGCATGTGAGTCAATCATCCATTCAAAAACGACAGAGCCCTCTTCACACTTTCACACAAGAAGCCTCACTAAATAGAGGGCCTGTACTTCTTCACATAAGGCTGCACGTGCCACCAACATGCAGCTCCAGTCTAGACCAGCAGAATGCAAAACGTCTGTTAGGCACATCTGTAATCCCACATAATCAGGAGGCAGAGTTAGGAGAGTCAAAGCATTAGTAGGAACCAAAATGTGGGACATAGCTCAAGTGGTAAAGCACTTGTCTAGAAAATATGAGGTGCTGAATTCAATCCTTAGTATATCCAAAAATGGGAGGGAGGGAGGGAGGGAGGGAGGGAGGGAGGGAGGGATAGAAGAAGGGAAAGAAAAGCTGTTAGGTCCTAAATACCTTCTTTAAATAAAAACTGAAAAATTAAAAAACCAAAGCTCTATTCAGATTGCATTCATCTTAGGACATCCTCTTACCAAGTAAAATGGTCAAAAACAGCCTCCAGGGCTTTCTGTACAATCAGGTAGCTTATGTACCTACAGCCACAACATTTATCCTAAGTCCCCTTGCCTCACCCAGTGCTAATGATGCAGGTGTCTCATATGTCCATTTTACTTGACACAGGGAAATGATCTCTACCATTCAATGATAAGATTAAAGTGTAAAATCTTTCCAGAATACAGCTGGAAACATCCATGTATTTCGAAGCCTGTGATTGTCAAGCCACCAATCTACAAGTGTATGCCTATGCCGGGGCACAGAAGGAACAACCAGGAAACTGGCAGAGCATGGCAAAATTGCTTCAGAATACAGGCCTATAGCTCGGTAATTGGCAGTTAAACACACTGCTGGGCCCATTGGTCTCTAATGACAGAGAGAAGCCATCAAATGGCTCCTAGCTAAATACAGCAAGTGTCTTCACCCGATACATCCAGATACACAGAGGCATAACCTTCAATTCAACAGTGTTTTCATGGGCCAAAAGCCCGTCCACTGACACAGGGCAGAAATCGACATGCACCTAAGTTCACAACACAATTTTAGCATGACTGCACATAAAATCTAATGAACATAATTGAATAAACAAAGGCCTGTGTTTAGTCAGAGTTCTACTACTATAACAAAAAAGTGAAATGCATCAACTTATTTTTTTAAGAGGAGATGTTTTGGAGATTTATTTCCATGGTCAGTGGGCCCCATTGTTTGGGGATTGTGATGAGCAGGCGGCTCACCTCATGGCATTGGGAAGCCAGAAAGAGGAAGAGCTGTGGTCCCAACATCTCATTCAAGGCCACGCACTCTATGATGTAACTTCTTACCACCAGACCTCATCCTTTAAAGGTTTCACTCTTTCCCAACTGTGCCAAGCTGGAGATCATCTCTTTATCACACAGGCCTTTGGGAGATATTCTAGATCCAAGCTGCAACAACTTCTTTGATGAGTCATCTTCTGTATTTTTTTCACCAAGATATATGAGAGACAGCCCACAGTGTTCCCACAGCACCCAGGAATCTTGCTTAGAGAAGTGGTCCTCCTGAGTCAGAAGCATTAGCACCATCAAACTCTTGTGAGGGATATTTACTCGCAGATCTACTGAACTAAAGTCTGTGGGGCTTGAGAATGAGGATCTCTGTCCTAGCAAGCCCTCCAATAATCGGATACAGGCTCAGATTTGAAAACAACTGGTTTAGAAGTCTTAGAATAAAGAAAGAAAGGGGGAAATAAGTAAACATGGGGAAAGAACTCAACGAAAGCAGCAAAGAGCTTGAAAGGATGTACAAGAAATAAAGATAAGAGCTGGGTAAATATAGGGACATTCTGTATACCTGGTATTGGACCAGGAGGCCCAATTTTGATCTAACTGGACAGTGCTTGTTCTTGGAAATGTATGAGGAGATGAATACCTAAGAAGAGTGAGTAAAGAAGAGACAGAAAAGCTAGGTAGAAGGCTCTCAGGAACAACATAATAAAATACCAGGAAGAGACTTATAAGTTTTAGAACTGGAACCTTCAACAAGATTTCCCCATGGAGATCACACAGGCATTGTTTACAGAAGTCATCAGAGGAGATGGTAAATTCAGAGACAGACTGAGGAGAGTTTTCTGTTGTTGTCTGAGTAAAATCAGGTGTCAAGGAACAATGTTATCAAGTGATTGGGACATGAATGTTACAGATGATAAAAGAAGGCAGAGAATGAAGGTGCTGTATTTGAAAGTTATAATCTGGAGCCAAGAAAAAAAAATTAAGTGATAATATCAGGGTGAAAACCACAAAGAAAGCACAGAACTACATTACAAACATGGTTCCTATTGCATAGCCACTAACTTTTCACTAACCTAAGTATGGCCTTCCCCAAGAGAGGCATCCACATTCCCAAGTGGGGAATAAGGAATTGAAGCTACTGTAGATTCAGGAGGAGAAGGGTGATGACATGCACAAAACCTCTGCTGGAAAACCTTAGGTTTCTCTCAGGTGTCACTGGAATGAAAACCTGAAAACAAGAATTACCCATTGTTTCCGTGGAATTATTCATTCTAATACTAGGGACAAACATTTGCTCTAATCATCCAATTAGTGAGCACGTGTACATGAGGAATGAGGAGACACTAGGACAAGGACTGAGTGATTCTATGAATGCAGAGCCTCTCACTTGTGCTCTACCACTTCCATAGACTGAAACACAACTCACAAGGTGCCCTCCATGCCAGCTCTTTGCCATCCTGACTCCTAAGTTGACCAAGGCATTCTGTTTGCTGAGGGCAAACAGAGGAAGCAACCTCAAAGAAAGGTACCTATGTCTTCCCATCTCTGAGCCACTAAAGGTTGTGCCACAAAAGCATAGTCGAAAGTGGTCTTTGACAAAGAAGGCAAAGGCAAAAAATGAGGGGGGGGGGAATGGGCGGGAGGGGGGATAACAATCTTTTGAAGGAACAAGACCAGGACAGTCAGACATACAAATAGGCATACGCATACACACACACACACACACACACACACACACACACACACACACACACACACGCATGCACACACACAGAGCAAGAAACAAATCCCCTTCTTTCCTAAGAACCAAGGCAAATCCAGCTCTTTCAACTCAGCTCATCCTCACCCACCAGAAAAGATGTGCATCTGACTGAACCCTAGCAAACCTTCCTAAATGACACATGGCTCTTCTCCACACTTATAATCTTGTCAACCACTAGGAACAGAATGAATCCATCTCAAGCTGGTTCATGCAATTAGAACTACTCTAACTAGTCACATATACCAATTATAGGCTTCTTTACAAGGACACTGCATGGAAACATGGCTTGACACACCCTAACATCTGTCCCTAGGATCAGCTCCAAAAACACGAGCTCCTTTGAATATTCTTTGGGTTGGCATTCTAGGCCTTTCCTATTACACAGTAGGTGCTGGTATAATTTTGGTATAGGAAAAACCATGGAAGAGAAAAAATACTATTCAGGAAGAAATCTTTCTTACATAAAGATACTAACTGCCCAGACAAATGGAAAAAGACTTCATTGATAAAAATTCTACTGCTGTTTACAAACAGGTAAGTGGTTAAGGGAACCAAAAAAGCTCAAAAGAAGGAACAATTTCCATATGTAATTTTTTTTTCTTTTTAGGAGATGGGCTGACTCTGCAGTCCAGGCTTATCTAGAACTCAAGGTCCTCCTGCCTCAGCCTCCAGAGTGGTGAGGTTACAGATGGATACCACCATGCTAAGCTCTTTTCCTTTTTAACAGAATAAAATCCTTCCTAAAGCTACTATGTAGATAATTTAAATTGTCATCCCTAAAGGAGAACATAAATGTTGGGAATGTTCAAAACCAATAGAAGCCACAATACTTTGAAAAGTAACTTTCAACTGTATTCTAGTATGGCATTTAAAGTAGAAAGGTGTAGTGTTCAATTAACCAAGCAATTTTATTGCTTAGGATAGAGAGAATCTATTACTCACAGTTAGGAAAAGAATTTGCATTACCTCAAATCTTCCCTGCATTATGCCAAGTTTTTGTTTTGCTTTGTTTTTCTAATAGGTGGACTTATTTGTGAGCCTCAACTTGTAAGATCCATAAAGGAAGTTTGAAAATGAGTAATGGAAAGACAAAGAAACAAAATGCTAGAAGATTTGAAGTGTAAATTGTAAATTCATGTAAAGCAAATGAGAACTTGTCTCATTTTCTGAAAACTTTCAGAAGTATGAAGTATTACACACCAATGAAGAAGCTCTAAATAGAGCCTAGTTCATTTTTCTCCTGATGACATACTGTTTGCATTTACCTGATCCAGGAATATCTTACTCTGGCATTTATTATCTGCATGCTTCCACTTGGTGGCTTCCTGCAGCTCTTGGAATCATTGTCAGTGCTCGATAAGTATGATCAAATGCCAAGATAGAGAAATAATGAAAACATCAACTCTCCACACTTCGACTCATACCCCAAAAATACTGGTTAACTGACTGGAGTCAACTAAATAGTACAAAAGATTCCAAATATAGCCAGCTACTCGTAATGGGCACTCATTGACTGTCACAGCCTCCCCACCACTTTAATTGTCCGAAAGTCCATGTAATTGATGTGTCTTTGGATTACCCATGCATCCATCCCTGCATCTAATCCTATGGGTGTCTCATACGTGCCAGGAACCATGCTAGGGGCTGAGAATACAGAGAGTGGAAAAACTAGACAAGGATTCTGTCAAGCCAGGTATTGATTTAATGAAAAAGACAATGCAGTGACACAAAAATAAACTGTAGGAAAAAGTGCTTTCAGGAAGAGGGAAGTGGAATGATGAGGTGAGAGAAAGGACAGTTCAGAGACTTGAAGCAAGGGAAGAAGGGAAGAAAGAATAAGAAGAAAATATCTGTGGAAACAGCAGTTTGTGTAACAGTCCTTGCAAGTATAGGGAGCTTGGCAATGGAAGAAACTCTGAGGCAGCCCCTGCTACTGGTAGCAGAAGCTCAGAGAGCTGGAGGAGAGGGCAAAAAAAAAAAAAAATGAGGAGCAACAAGACCTGAAGCTCTTGCTAAGAATTTTTCTCTCTTAACATAAAATGATATTAGAAAAACAAAGCTCCACCAGATGTGGTGGCTCACACCTATAATCCTAGCTACTCAGTAGGTTGAGATCTGAGGATAGTGGTTCAAAGCCAGCCCAGGCACTAACGTCCCTGAGACTCTTATCTCCAATTAACCACTAGAAAACCACAAGTGGCACTGTGGCTCAAGGGGTAGGGGAATAGCCGTGAGCTGAAGAGCTCAGGGACAAGCCCAGTTCCAGGGATAGGGCAAGTAGCCTTAAACTGAAGAGCTCAGGGACAGCGCCTAGGCCCAGAGTTCAAGTCCCATGACCAACAGAAAGAAAGAAGGGGAGGGGAGGGGAGGGGAGGGGAGGGGAGGGGAGGGAGGGGAGGGGAGGGGAGGGGAGGAAGGGAAGGGAAGGGAAGGGAAGGGAAGGGAAGGGAAGGGAAGGGAAGGGAAGAAGAGAAAGACAAACCCCCACAAAGCTTTGGGGTCACAGAAAGTCAGCTGGATCCCAGATGCCAGTTCAGCCACCCAAAGTGGCCAGGCATCAGTGGGTCCAATCTCTGCTTCATCCGTATGTCAATATAAGATAATAACTCCTATCTCAGCATACAGATGTGAGAAATGGTCTAGATAAAGGTTGTGAAACTGCTTTGTAAAGACAAATAATCCCCAAGTGCATGGCACTGTAAGATTATAGAGATTATTTAACTAAATTCTGGAATGGAAAATATGATAGGCTTTAAATTTACATTTGCCTTTTAGACTCAAAGACAATTTAACAAACATTAGATAGAATCCCTTTAAAAGTATATATCAGTACTTGAGCAAATGAAATTCTTAATAATAAGACAACTAAAATTTAGAAGTCAGACTGCACTGTAACTTTAATAAGTATGTATATGCTTACATGTTTCAATGTACCAGAATCTTTATTTCAAGTAATTATCATGTAAACTTCTACAGAAAAAGAAATCTCAATCAAAAATCCAGAGTTGCATGTCATTCACCAATTAACTTATTATCAGGAAAGCTTAGCGCCAAGCTTTACAAGAAGATTAAGAGTCTCTCTATGAAATTAAATAGAAGTAAGTAGAAGTATATATAGATGGCTGTTCAGGTCAGAGATACTATTCTGAACTTGTGTGGGAAAGCATAAAGCAAAGAGTAATACTTGTGGATTTTAGAAATAGATAAATGCCTACATTGTAATCTGTGATAATGGGGTACATGTTCTTTTGTTGTTGTTATTGTAAAGGGGAACAGTTATATAAGTCAGGTAATGAGAACATTTCTTTTTGAACAATATCATCCTTTCCCTACTCTCAGTTTTCCCCACAAGTTCTTGCTGCCAATAAGTAGCAGGAAAGGAAAAGAAAAAGCAAGGTACTCAAGAACTGATCAGTGTAAATGTAGCCCATCTCTACAGCTTTCTGTACTACCACTATCTCTCCCTAAGAGGAAGATTCTAATCCAAACTTACTTAACAAACTCATTCAACACATTTCAACTTTTAATACAGAAATTAACACAGACCTATTACTGCGGATTTTTCAAAAATTCCTTTATGAATTAAAACCCTACAAAAATATATTCCTTATCAATGTTCAAGAAGTAATGTACCCACTACCTAATTAATGTAACTGTAACCTCTATATACATTACCCCAATAATAAAATACAATAAAATGTATATATATATTCCTATGCACAGAAGATAGTTTTAGATCCACTTTTAAAGCTGAATATCCATACTTTTAAATTCCTCAACTTAGTAACAGCAGATAGGACTCACAGCTATTTTAAAACTTGTCTCACAAACACTTTTCTCTTTCAAGTATATAATGAATTACCTATGTAACTGTAACCACTCTATACATCACCCTGACAATAAATAAAATTCAAATAACCTTCATCTTATGTCTCTCCTCCCTGACTCCCCCAAATGGAAAATCAGGGAGTCCCATTTCTGCATTACATATAACTCCATGCCTAGAATGGGCTTTCTTTTCTGATTATAAAACAGCTATTCAGGAATTCCTGAAAAACCCATAATTCTTTTTTATTCAATACCAGAAAACTCTTAAGGAGCCTAATAAATTGAGGAAACATTATTCTCTGAACAAGACACTTCAAGACACCAAAGGAATGTTCTTGCTCAGAATGTCCTAACTTGGGAAGTGGGGGAAGGGATGTCATTTTGTGTGGAAAGTTAACTAAATACACTGTGGACATGCACACATTTCTTCTGAAAAACAACATATCCAGGAAACATCTTCAAAACAGTGTACAACTATATTAATTTTCTACTATAAATCAGCAACCAACTCCTTTGTCCCCTTTCCTTTTGAAGGCAGGGTTCTAATGGGCTATCAACATTTGTTGCTGAAGTAAAATAGAATGCTTCCTCATGATACTCAATTGAATAAATTTCTACCGACAGCACACATCTAAAGCATTGAACTGATCAATTTTTTTAAGGCAAAGTGTGAACTGACTTTATGTTAAAAGACAGCAGCCTTCGGGGGCCGGGAGTTTGGCCTAGTGGTTAAAGTGCTTGCCTAGCATGCATGAAGACCCGGGTTCGATTCCTCGGTACCACATATATAGAAAAAAGCCGGAAGTGGTGCTGAGGCTCAAGTGGTAGAGCTCTAGCCTTGAGAAAGTCCAAGGACAGTGCTCAGGCCCTGAGCTCAAGCCCAGGACTGGCAAAAAAAAAAAAAAAAAGACAGCAGCCTGTTAGAATTCCTTTCTCAGAGGACGGATGGAAGTCAGGCCTTACTGCGCAGCAATGACCAGGCAGTATCATTTACTTTCATCTCAGTCTAAGAAGTCTTATTTGCCAAGATCAATAGCATGAGGTTTAATTCACAAATAAGGGAGAGAAAAAGGTCCTCGGGGCCTTCCAGATGGAATGCCATCCCAAGATGGAGCTCAAAATAAACACAACTGCTGGTTTTATATTGGCTACTACGATCTTTACTTCATTCCTCATTTCACCTAGAGGCTGACAATGATTGAAACAAGATTTGAATAAAGCTGGGGTTCTGGGACCGGGAGTTTGGCCTAGTGGTTAAAGTGCTTGCCTAGCATGCATGAAGACCCGGGTTCGATTCCATGGTACCACATACATAGAAAAAAGCCGTAAGTGGTGCTGAGGCTCAAGTGGTAGAGCTCTAGCCTTGAGAAAGTCCAAGGACAGTGCGCAGGCCCTGAGCTCAAGCCCAGGACTGGCAAAAAAAAAAAAAAAAGCTGGGGTTCTGTCCAAGCCGAGTAAGAAAAGATGGCGAGTCAAATATATATCCTTATGTATGGCCTTGCTTCCACTGCAGAACTAAAAGCCATTTTGCTCTGCCCAAGGGCCCAGACATTCAGGCCTACACAGGAGCAGCATGAATTGATACCCACCCCTGTCAATCAAGTCTGTGATTCTCAGGGACATATCACCTGGGAGGTGGGGGGGAGGGAAGGGGGCGGACAAACAAAACAAACAAAACAAACAAAAAACAACAAGCTGGTCTCATTTAAGAAAAAGGAAGAAGGAAGAGAAGACTGGAAGATAAGGATACCTGAGAAAATCTCTTCCAAGAAAAAGGCAATAGGCACAAGAGAACTCAACACCCAAGTTCAGAAGGGACATAAAGCATGGAAGAATACTGAGGTCTACCCAAGGCAGCCTCTGCAACTCTGCTTGGATTTCCCTTACTGAGTTGAGAAGCAACCTGCCTGCTTTCCGAAGGATGGAGCTCAATCACCTGAAAAGCCCAACAGAATCCTCACTAACCACCCCTAAAACGTGCCTTGCAACAGGGGAGTAGAGGTATGATTGGTTAAGAGCAGGGCCTTGCAACCAGATGAATTATCTCTGGTTCCACCAGCCCTATGACCTGGGCAAGTTATTGAATTGCTACATGTCTCCAATTTCAGCCCTAGCTAATGATAGTATACGTTTCTCATGAGATGACCATGAGGATCCAGTGACTTAATGTCCCCAGAATGATAACAGGAGGTGGTTTGCACAAAGTAAACACCCCGTACCCAATGTTGTCATTGCTTCTGCAGGTGGAAGTGAGTCTGTTTTATGATATCCTATTGAAGAAAACAGATTTTGAGCTGAAAAATCATAATGATGGCAAACTGTCTCTGAATTCAATTTAGTGGAGCTTGTAGGGAAAACGTGATATAACTCCTGGCAAGACTGTGACAGGAATCTCTGCATCTAAGATATCTGATTAGAAGACAAGGTGGGCCACAGAAATCCTCCCAGAGCCCCAGTACTAAAAGCAGCCAGAGCTCCAAGGGAAAGCCACAGACTATTCTCCAAGGCCTGTTCACTGCCAGCACCTGCAAGCAATTTGTGAGAATATACTTATCACTGGCAGATCAAAAAATGAGTTCCAAGTCCTCCTTCTCAACCGTCTCTGGTGATCAGGTCGTGTACACCTGCCGACCTGGCCAAACAGAGGATCACAGACACCGACCGCAGCAAAGGCCCAAGAGAACCTGGAATCTGTATAAACAAGTGATCAATCAATCATCTGAAACCTAGGAAAAAGATCAGGATACCCATCAGCAGGAAGCAACTTGACTCCTGGCACCTCAGGTGTGAGAACCTCACAGGAGGCTGCTGGGGAGAAGAAACAATGAAAGTAGGACATGGACTCTCTGTAAGCTGTATGTTTCTAAGAATCACTGTAGAATGCTTCAGATAGGACCTTAGGATTGTTTTGTTTTGTTTTTGCCAGTCCTGGGCCTTGAACTTGGGACCTGAGCACTGTCCTTGGGCTTTCTCAAGGCTAGAGAGTCCTACCACTTGAGCCACAGAACCATTTCTGGCTTTTTTTTTTCTCTATATATGGTACTGAGGAATTAAACCCCGTCTTTGTGCATGCTACGCAAGCACTCTTACCACTAGGCCAAATTCTCAGCCCCACATTGGACCTTTATATCCCCTAATACAATGTGCTAAAACTTAAGAGACTAGGTATTGTCGGGGGGGGGGGGGGGGGGAGCTGTCTTGCTATATTTCCCTGGGGTTCTGAATAAACAGAAGGTCCCAGGCCAAGAGAACAGACATATGACATTCTTGTTGGACAGTATCAAAATCTCTGTTTCACAAACAGCTTTGACAAAGGTTGACTTAACAGCAATAAAAAAAAAAAAATCAGCCATTCAACTTCCTAGTACCACCTATCTACCTCTGAGAATCACTGTATTTTTTTTTCCCAGCCCTGGGCTTGAACTCAGGGCCTGAGCACTGTCCTTGGACTTCCTCAAGGCTAGAATTTTACCACTTGAGCCTCAGCACCACTTCTGGCTTTTTTCTGTATGTGGTACCAAGGAATCGAACCCAGGTCTTCCTGCATGCTAGGCAAGCACTCTACCACTAGGCCAAACTCCTGGCCCCTGTGAGCATTCTTTACCAAATACACCCTTCCACAAACTTTATTCTTTCCAGAATCCTAATGAGAGACTGGAACTAATATTTACACTTCATTAAGTTTTTATTTTTTACATTAATCTTATAAAGAGGAGGCCTTTTGAAAAACTTGTTAAAGTTTCCAGTTCTGATAAGTCAAGACATTCTCAGATTATCTCCACTGCCTATGTGTATTTAAATGTATAATACACTACCGGGCAGGTCCTACAAGTTCAAGTTTAGAAGTTCAAGCCTAAGAAGAGAAAGAATAGTCACCAAGCAGAGCTGGATTTCAGTATTCTAAATCTGTTATGTAAAAGAGAAATTCTCTAAAGAGAATTGCCAATACCTTATAACAATTCTAAGCTCTAGAGAAAATGAAGGAAACTGTTGTTTGTAGTATTATTATTATTATTATTATTATTATTATTATTATTGGCAATGCTAGGAATCAAACTCAAAGCCTTGAGGAGGCAAAGCAAGGGCTTTAAAAGTTCATTCATTTAAAAGTCCTGGGACAAAGGCATTGGGGGAGGGAGTCTGTGCAAAGCAAGAAGTTATTACTCCTTCCCCTTCAGGAGAGAAACCGATATCATGGCCTTTAAAACCAGATTTTCCTTCATAAGAGGGACCACACAAACAAGTCTGGTGAAATTACTCCAAACAAAGAAAAACAAAGAGCCAATTAACAAACATCCCCTAACTTTCTGACTCTAATTCACCTATTAGATGAAAGACAGGTAGGACTATTTGCCAGCTGTATTTGTGCTTAATGGTGTCATTTCTGTTAGGAACTAATTTTGTCTTTCATCAATAGCTCAGAGGCCATGTATTTTTTAAACAACTGTTCTGTTCACAGCAATCCCTGTACGCTTCTCAAAGATAGACTCCAGCCCTGTTTTCAGGGTTATCTGTTGATGAGTTTATTTTTATTATTCACCCTTAACCTATCCCAAACTTTGAATGGAAGCTCAGAAGCCACCAGGTTTGCTTGAGAGTTGGGTCTAAGCAACTTGAGAATAAGAAACATGGGAGGCAAAGGAAATATTTATTTTGTTTTTCTTCTCTAAGCCAGCATTTGTGGTTGGGGAGAAAAATGTGAAAGAAGAAAATCAGGGCGAAAGTTTAACACATTCTGGTATGTTTTACTAAGAAATGTGGTGTCTCAGTTATAGCACAAAGGATCTGTTGAGCACTTAATATTTAGAATCCTATACTCAGACTACTCAAGAAATGTTCCTGACAAATATAATTTGCCATACAGGTGGATAAAAAGTTCTTGGGATACATGAGTTCCATTTTCTGAATACACTGGTAAGAAGGAATTACCACACGTACACACACACGCCACCACCACCACCATCACCACCCCAAGATTATGGTACACTGCACACCCACTAACCACAGCAGGTTTACACTGTTCGGTCAACACGCTCTGAGTGTGTATCATAAGCAGAATTGATATCTAAGTGTTTTTGTTGTTGTTATTGCTGTTGCTTTTTATTGCTGGAATCAGTTCTAACTTAAGCAAAGCTGACATCAAGTCAGTAAAGTACACCACCCTCAACTCTGTAAATCTCTTCTTGTCACATGTTCACTGAAAAGCAGAGTGTCAGTGTTAAAAGATGTGATACTCATTGGAATGCTCAAGCCAGAAATCTCAATGGTTATAGCTACTTCTACTACCTTATCATCTTTCACTAAGCTTTGTGCCATCTCAAGAAAAATAAATGAGGCATTACAGTGATGATATCCAAGCCAAGTTTACAAGTAGCATCAGCCAAACACTGCCCAGTTAGGATCACACCTGTAATCCTCCCTACTCGAAAGGCTGAGATCTAAGGACTGTAGTTTGAAGTCAGCCCACACAGAAATGTCTATGATACTCTCATCTCCATTTAACCAACAAAGAGCCAAAAGTGGAGGTGTGGCTCCAATGACAGAATACCAGCTTTGAGTGAAAAAAATCTAAGCAAGAATGTGACCTGAGTTCAAGCCCTAGTACCAGCACGTACACAAAAAAGTAGCTTCGGAGCTTCCTCTACCTTCTGTCCTCCTCTTTTTCCTCTTCCATATAAACTGGGAAAAGTAGATTTGTTAATAATTTTTTTTTTGCCAGTCTTGGGCTTGGGCTCAGGGCCTGAGCACTGTCCTTGGACTTCCTCAAGGCTAGAGCTCTACCACTTGAGCCTCAGCACCATTTCTGGCTTTTTTTTTCCCTCTATGTATGTGGTACCGAGGAATCGAACCCGGGTATTCGTGCATGCTAGGCAAGCACTCTACCACTAGGCCAAACTCCCGGCCCTTGTTAATAATTTTTTAAAGTAGCATATATGGTGATATCTCCCTTTAACCACAGCACTCTGGAGGCTGAGACAGAAGGATCCAGGGGTTGAGGCCAGCCCGGGCTACACAAGAGATCCTGTTTCAAAAGGAAAAAAAATGAGGAAAATTTAACACCTGCTCACATTCCAGTCTGAAGATGGAAAGAACTTCTATGTCAAAATGAAATCACATTGTGTATCTGCAGCAAAAAGAAAAAAAAAACAAAAACTTTATGCTTCTTAAAAGTTACTTTCTTCTTGACATTTCACATTTGGACACCTTGTAAATAGTAGCTATTTCCTCCTCCTCCTTCTCTTCTCCTTTTCCTCCTCCTCCTCTTCCTCCCCTTCTTCTTCTTCTTCTTCTTCTTCTTCTTCTTCTTCTTCTTCTTCTTCTTCTTCTTCTCATTATTATTATTATTATTATTAATATTATTAAAAGTGCTAAATAATTACAAAAGCTGCCTCAAATGACTTGTTTAAAAATCAAACAAAATCAGCCCCCAGGCATCATTTACATATAGATCCTACATTTTTATAAAAGAGCCATCTAACATCATTATCAACAAGCCAAAACATAAACAAACAACAACAATAAAAAATATAAGGTCCTCAGTCCCCAAGTCAAAGCAGACAAGTATAATATTCCACATAACTTCTAAGAAGAATTGTGGGGAGGCCCTGTCAGCCTAGCTCATAGAACCACCTAACAATTCCAGTAATTCCTCTGTAACCAGCCTGGTGGAGAGCGTTGGTGGAGAGGTGGTCCCCAAGTTTATAGATAATCTTGAGTCATAATTAGGCCTTCTATATCCATAGTCATGGACTGTGACTCACACTTTAAGAGAAGCTGTAGGAGTCTTTTATAGTGTGAGCTAATGAAGCAGATTTTTACATGTTTTACTAAGGCATGAGATGCAAGTAGACCATTCAATAGGAGGCAAGCATCGCCACTGATACATTGTCAACTTAAACCTTTAAGACACAATAATAAATTGAAAATAGCCTACATCTTTTATCCCAACTAAGATATGAGACTATTCAATCTGACACAAAAAGCTTTTGCAAATCAATAGGCCATTTAGAAATGGTCTGTTTTCATTCCAGCACCGTGGCTTTTTCAAAATTGTCACACCCAATATAGCAGACTACAGGCTGCGTGGAAAGTGCTAGCTCAGAAAAGCTTTGCTCATTGTGATAGTTACCTTCAGTGGACAAATTCACAGCAGGATGCTCTGCTGGGCCCATTAATCAATATATGGAAATCAAACAAAAGGCTTGTTTAACTCCTCTTCCTTAGAAGCATTTTTAATTCCACAAAGGAATCAGAAGCAGAGACTGTGTAGTGTGGCTAGAAGGCTAACCATTCTGACAAATCTTTAATGAAACACTTGAGAAATCCATTCACACATGGCTCTGTTTCACATGCCAGCTTATTTTCCTTAGCTACAAACTTGACAGTAATTCAACTCCGTGTGGTTACAACCACCTCTCCGTATTTTCGAGGAGACCGGGAGGCACAGAAATATGAATCCACACATTCTACATCACACCACCATTTCCTCTTCTTCCAGTACAGCAGGATGGTGGCCCACCCACATAGAAACAAATGGAGGGCCTTCTCTACAAAGAGAATGTTTCCTCCATGACTCCATCTTTGGGACTGGTTCTTTGATGTTCTTTGATTACTTTAAAAATAAATTTTTAATAAGAGGAAGAAAGTAAGCCAGCCATCAGCCAACTACTATATTATTTACCCCAAATCCCAGTCAGATTATTTTTGAGGATGTGGTCAAATGAGCAATCACCCCATAAAATACATGCCCACAAAAAATTCTACAGCTTCCGGGAGTTAGTTCACTAGCTGTTACATCCATCCATCCACTGTTCGTGGACTCTAAGCAGAATCCCTCAACTAGACCAATCTCTGATCTATTTTGGGTATCAATAAGGGACCACTGTCAGGCCTCTGAAGAAGTAAAAAAGCTTACCTTTCTAAAACATTTAAATAGAATAAAAATAGAAAATTCTTGGTAAATTCTAAGTCACTTACAGATAGCTTCCATACCCTCTCATGAGGAAAAGTTCTGCTACTAATTCTTGATTGACATGCCTCTATTGGTCTGATCACAGCTCAGGCTTTTCAGCAGCCTGAAATCGATCTCCCAACTGAAATTTGAAGATCTCACTCAAACCTATAAGCATGACAAAAAAAAAGTAATCCCAGCTACTGATTACATCTGCCTACTCCCATCTAGTGAATAAAACTGGGCTCTACCACTGCAGTTTCACTTGGATGTCTGTTAGAAATGCAGGTGCTGAAGAGTTGTGGGGCCTACTGCTGGTGTATGGCTGCAATCCTAGATACTAAGAAGGCAGAGGTTGGAAGATCCTGGCTGGAGGCCAGCCCAGTCAAAAGAAAGACACCGTACCTGAAAATAACTAAAACAAATGACAGTTAGGAATTTGGCTCAAAGGATAGAACACATGCCTAGCAAGCACTCAAGGTTTGAAGTTTGAATCCCACTACCACCAAAAAAAAAAAAAAAAGGAAGGGAGGGCAGAAAGAGTGAAATATGGCAATATGGATGGTGTTAGGTCCGACTGGAAGAAATGACTTCTTCCCTTGGCTCTCTCCCCCTGTACCCTGGAAATCCCGCCCAGCACCTGTAACCCTGGCAACTGGCATGCCTGGGGGCAGTGGGAGGTCCCCACTGAGGTATTTCCCCATCCTCTGAGATCACATCCACTTCCGCTGTGTCTATATCCCTCTCGCTATATAATCTCTCACCTCCCGCCCTAAGCTCTCTTGTTCGCCCGATCCATCTTGGGCTGCAGGAGTCTGCTCTTTCCTCACACAATAAACCCTCTTCTCTTGAACTGCGTGGAGTTTCCTTTTGGCAGACCTTATAGATGGGTAACGAGATCAATGGCCATTTCTCTCCAGAAATGGATGGCAGGCTTGAGCCACAAGTGCCTGGCTAGGTCACTGGACATTTCTAATCTCTTGCAATTCAATACTACTCTAAGCTCATCAATCTTCCAATGAATTCTGGTTATGGCTCCATTGTCTGTTCTCCCTCCTAATTTTATAATACACCCATGCCTATCTTGGCCTTTGTTCTATTTCCTACGTGTACATTTCTATAAGAAAAGTCTTCTTTCTGTTTGCCTATATTTTATAGGTCTTGTCCAATCCAAGATTCCAAGATTGAGAGACCATGGAGTGAAATGGAAATATGTCAACACTTAATTAAACAAAGTTAGTATAAAATAGAGAACACTCTCCAAAAATCTGTCTTGTCTATTAAATTTCTACTGTCTAAAAATCCAAAGGTACTTCTAGTGCCCCATTCTAGACAGAGAAGAGCTAAAAGCCTTAAAATCCATTCTCTTGATTAATGAAATGCAACAATCACAGGAGCTAAGGTAGCCAGGTGAAGACACCTATGCCCTGGCTTACATCACTGGCAGGCCCTGGCAGGATATACTGGGGACACTAACAATGTCAGTTCACTATGCTTCTATCTAAATGTCTTCAAAGTACCTATAAGATGTCACTAAACAGTAGGCCCACTAGAAAGTAGGGCAACCTTAAAACAGGACATGATTACCTACTGCAATATATATATATATATATACAATTATGTTTCTTAATTATGCACAAACCAGGTGATCATTACACTAACAGGAGGTTCCCTGTAATCGCCACGTGCCTTAAAAATCTATAATTGCCTCATCTCTTATGAGTGGGCATAACCATTTTGAAAGCTACTCATTTAGGAAGGGACAAAAAAGAACCACAGACTTCCTAGTTTTGTGCTGAGGGCTTGTAGACACACCAACATGAATGAGGAATGTTCCCTCACTACATACAGTCCTGGGGGGGGGGGGATATAATAAAGACAAATAGCCATGGTGTGAAGCAGTATGTGAGAAGGGTCATAAGAGAAATCTGAGTATCTCCAGGAAATCAGAAGAGAAAAGAGCAATTCCTAGATGGATAGCAACAAGTCCCAGAGCTGCCAGTATTCCAGTTGCTCTGGAGGGATGAGCTTTTTCAAACAGAGGTGAGAATAGACCGACAATCATCAAGAAGGAAGGGAGAGAGCTAAAGATGGCCCACAGAACTCCTCACGTTGCAAAGTAATGGGTGAAGGCAGGTGAGGTAGAATTGGCTGGAGGAATTCAGGATTCGCGTCTATCAATGCAAACACATCTAAATTCTTTCTTTTCTAACAAAAGATAAAGTGGCTCATCCTCAAACTAATTCTAAGTGGAAAAGAAACTAGAAACGAAAATATTCTGCCTAAAATAGATTGAGCAAGATGTTTAAGAGGCAATCCCATGCCTACAGCAATGGGGTTAAGTCAGAAGATAGGGATTTCGGTTGAAGTTCACCTGGCCAGCAGTCATCTTGAGGATGTGACTCATACTTCCCTGTGGAAAACACCACCCTGCCTCCCTGGGAGAGTTTGCAGATGCCATAGATAACCCTTTATAGGAAAGTGCTTTAAAACCATAAAAGCAATATTGCTGGATTACTTTGGAAAACGTTTTTTTTATTAATTAACTTCCAAGTATATATCCCCACACACACACATATGTAATACATTCTCACACACACAGACATGTACACTGACATGATAAGGTAGTTAGTGAAATTATTTTTTCTTTTTTCTCCTCCCCTCCCTCCCATGGTTTATCACCTGTTGTCACTGTATCTGATTTTGGAACCTGGTATATTGTCTATATGTTTATTGGGATTAAGAAAAGAAAAGGAAATAACAAAATGGAGAGACAAAAGGCAAAAAGACTAATACAACAGTGATACTCACAAGACATTATGTTGGAAATGAACTTTACAACTTGGGATGAGGGAGAGGTAGGAGAAGGGAGTGTAGGAGAAAAACAAGGGAGGGAGTAACAATGTTTGACAAGAAATGTACTCAGTACCTTACATACATAACTGTAACCCCTCTGCACATCACCCTTACAATAAAATTCAAAAAGAGAAAAAATACCTCAGATGACATATGGAAGGAAGCAGACGCCTGTGCTGTCAGAGCAGAGAAAGGGACAAGACAAGGCCTCTGGGGGACACTAGGGTGCTAGGTGGGGCCAACCCTGAAAGGACCAGACAAGTAGCCTTTCCATATATACCTTTCAAACAAAAGGAAATAAAAAGCTCAAATATGTTCACCAAAATATCTAATTTTAGGCTCAAAGTTTGGTCTAGTGGTAGAGTACTTGCCTAGCATGCATGAAGACCTGGGTTCAATTCCTAGGTTCCACATACATAGGAAAAGATGGAAGCGGTGATACGGCTCAAATGGTACAACTCTAGCCTTGAGAAAGCCCAAGGACAGTGCTCAGGCCTGAGTTCAGTATCCAGGACTGGCAAAACAAAAAGACCTAATTTTGCCAAGCACTGGTGGCTCACACCTGTAATCCTAGATACTCAGGGAGACTGAGATGTGAAGATTGTGGTTCAAAGCCAGCCTAGGCAGAAAAGCTCCTGAGACTCGACTCTTATCTCCAATTAATCACCAGGAAATCAGAAGTGGAGCTGTGGGTAAAAGTGGTAGAGCCCTATCCTTGAGTCAAAAAGCACAGAGATGGTATCCATGTCCTGGGTTCAAACTGCCCCCTTTCCCCCCGACACTCCCTGCACCAAAAAAAAAATTTCTGGTTTTTGTACTACTTCTTTTGTTCACATTACATGTGTCCCCTCCACAGATGAAACTATTATTCTCCTTCATTTCCAGCTTTGCTTTTTCAATACTGAAATTTAATCAGTGTTGAATATCTCAGTGAAACACATGCAGCTATAAAGCAAAGTTTTTCACAGCTAAAGAAATGAATGCAAGATACGTATCTATTCCTGTACCTCCCAGTGCACTCTTAACTTTGGCCACAGAAATGTTTGAAGCTGTAAGCCAACATCTTAACATGTTAACCTGTACTAAAAGATCCTGTACAGCTAATTAAAACAGGTCTTCCTTTGATCCCGTGTAATCCAAACTCTTAACTTATTAGACTACATTATTTATAATTAAAAGCTAAGTATTTTTCTATCCAATGATTACTTCACCTACCGAAGTATAGAGGTAGTCCTCCAATTCCTCACCTTTTAAGTCTGCTACCATCCTCAGTTTCCTTCTATCTCCACATCCTCCTCCCCATCAGTCATATTCTCTCCACGGATCTTCCCGAGTAACTGAGATAGCAATAAAATTCATCTTCAAACCAAGGGAACTTTTTAGAGTGGAAGCGAGAGCTAGTAATAATTAAACCAGGCATAGTCATTAACAACTGGAATGTATGGTCCCCCTCTCTCACTGTTCATCTAAGGCAGAAAAATAAGTACTCACCAAACAAGAAAAGAAATTTCATACTGACTAAGCCACCTTTCTTATTCCAGCCTGAAATCCCACAAGGAGCCATGCACGGGAGAAAACCCTGCATCCTCTGGTGGAGGCTGCCCTATGGATCTTGTTTTCCTCTGGGATGCTAAGTCAGGTTGATGTGTATGAGAGTGAGTGACATCATTTTCTTTTTCTTCTTCTTTCTTTTTTTTTTTTAAGCCTGTCCTGGGACTTGAACTCAGGGCCTGTGCTTGAGCTTCTCTGGCTCAAGGCTAGTGCTCCACCACTTGAGACACAGCATCAACTCTGGCTTTTTCTGAGTAGTTTATTGGAGATAAGAGTCTCATGGACTTTTCTGCCTAGACTGGCTTCCAACCATGATCCTTAAATCTGAGCCTCGAAGTAGCTAGGATTCAGGCATGAGCCCCGGACACCCAGCTTGGAGTAACATCTTAACTGAGAATGAAAGCTGTTCTCTGCTATCCTTCACTACTACAGAGGCATTAATAACCTTCCATTAAACAGGCATTAGCTATGTCGGCTTCCAACTTCAGAGCACTGTCCTTATATAAAACATTCATTAAGTATGGTTTACTGTGATGGCTGCAACAGGGGTCAGAGAGCAAAACCCAAGTCCTCTTTGAATTTACAGTCCAGAAAGAAAGGTGATGCAGGCTGTAAAATGAGAGAAACCCATACATCAAATTCAAGATGTAAAACAGCCAGTCAAGGAGGAAAAGCAGACTAGATACGGAGAAGAAACAGCCCAGCGAAAGAAGGTTTAGACGTGAAGCTGAGTCACTGGTGCTGGGGGCTACAAGTAGGCGGCTGTGAGGGAAAAGCGCATGGAAGGAAGCAGTGCCAAGACAACCAGTGCTTTTAGGTCCATTGGCATTGTGGTCCTTCACCAGGACCTGGCTTTGTGTTCCTCATTCTCACCACATCACACTGGAAGCCCCCGTGGATAAAAGTCTGGGGCTGTTTATGCCAAATACTAAGCACAATGATGTCAACAAAAACACATGCTCAATAATCATCTTGAGAACTGAAATAAAATGCATGCAACATAAAAATTATCACAAAAACCATTTGTAACTCTATAGCTGAACAGCATTACATACACCCACATGTTGTGCAACCATCGCCACATCCTGAATTCTTTTCATCTTGCCAAACTGAAACTCTACACCACTGAACTCCAACTCCAATCCCCCCTTATATAAATGGAATTGTGTCTGTCCTTTTATGTCTGGCTTCTTTCACTGGGCATAATGTCCTTAAGCTCTATCTGTGTAGTAGCAGGAAACAGAAGTTCCCTTTTTAGATTTTTTTCTTTTTTATTGTTCTTTTTTTTAAACTGTTGGGATAATGTATAGAGGGGGTTACAGTTACATTCATCAGGTAATAAGTGCATTACTTCTCACACACTGATACCCTTTCTCATGTTTTTGTCCCCTTCTCCCCTCCCAGTCATCTTGTTTCCCCCCTTCCCTTTCCTATTTCAAATAAACAAATAAACATATATCTAATATACCAGTTAAAGTCAGATACAGTAACAATATGAGATTAACCATAAGGGCAAAAAAAAGAGAAGAGAAATAAATTAAGAACAACAATCACATAAGATAAAGCTCTTGTTTCTATATCCTAGAGATCCTTTCATTTAGTCTCATCCTATATGACCATAGGTACCCAGGTTTTGAGCTGTTGTAATCCTTTAGAGTTTTGATGACTGGTTAATCTTGAGCTCACAATTCTCCGGCCTCACTCTTCCAAGCACAGGGATTATAGACATGTGCTACCACATCAGCTGCTTATTTTTCCTGAAGACTCAATAATATTCTATTCTGTGTCTATATCACATCTTCTTTACATACAACAAATACTTTTTGGATCAGTGAAGTAACTATTCTTACAGGGAAAGCAGTCTTCTTCAATTGAAGAGAATTTTAAGTACCTCCTTTTTCTTTTCTATCAGGCTTGGAATTTGAACTCTGGGTCTGGGTGCTATCCCTGAGCTCCTCCTTTTGCTCAAAGCTAACGCTCTACCACTTGAATCATAGCTCCACTTCTGGCCTTTTCTGTAATTAATTGGAGATAGTCTTTCCAGCCTAAACTGCCTTCTAACTGGTGATCCTCCGATCTTAGCCTCCTGAGTAGCTAGGATAACAGGTGTAAACCACGAGCATCCAGTGTTAAGTCTCTTTCTCAGACTGTACAGGGTTCCTTTTTCCTTTCTTCTCCCCTCTTGAGTTTCCAAATGGAGATCAGACAGGCATACCACAAACAATTTTCATAATGAATGCACACATTTTCTTCCTACTCCTTGGAACTTCATGGAGATTTCATCTAGTTATTTTGATACACTTAAGTATAATGACCTGTTTATAACATATTTCTTCTATCTTCTAGGCTGCCACTTTCCATCCAGGTAAACTGGTCAAATTCGCTTCTGTTTGTTTCTGTTGCTTGATGTGCTATGGGTAAAACAGGTTAAATTATACCTTCTTTCAGAAATGATACTTTTGAAAACTGCAAAACCTGAGCAAAGGAATGACCAATGAAAACTAAAATTACCAGAAATATTACCAAACAAACAAGAAAAATGAACATAAATAAGAAAAGGCAATATTTACAGTGAATACCAAGTGTGTGTGTGTGTGTGTGTGTGTGTGTGTGTGTGTGTGTGTGTGTGTGTTGGAACTAGGGACTGAACTGGGGATTGAATCTTTGGCTTTCTCTCTCAGGGACAGTGCTCTACCACTTAATCCACACTTCCACTTCTGGCAATTTAGTGGGAAACAGGAGGTAAAAGTCTCACAGATTTTTCTGCCCTGGCTGGAATCAAGCCATGATCAGTCTCAGCATCTATACAATTATAGATGTGAGCCACCAGTGCTGCTTGGCTTTCTATTGCTATTAAATCAGTAGTAAGTGATGAGAAATGAGTCAGTTCAGCTAAAAGGGAGTCGGGATGATTTATTCCATTTCCCCATAGTACAATGCTAGGAAACCATGGACTGTGATACATGTTGATTTACTTGAATATTAGCAGTGTAATAAGATTGACATTGCTCTTGCTTCGTAGCATAATTTATAAAGTACAAATTCAAGCAGACTGAAACAAAGAAAGGCTGTAAAAGAAACCCCACAAGTACTTAAATACTTTACCATATACACAAGCCTTCAGAGCACAAAACCTAGTAAACAGAGATCAGCAAAAAAAATTAAGCACTCTAAGAAAACTTTAATATCATCTCATCCATATTTAGATGCGTTTTATCTTCAAAAACATGGTGTTCTTGTCATTTCTGTAAGCTCACCAATGGTTCCTATGACACAGACACATAAAATTCTATGCCCAGTTCTGGTTATTGCAAGATAATATAATGTCCTACTCCATCCCTTTATGTTTAAAGGAGAAAAAAAAACAAAAAATTCTTATAATATAAAATTTCTACACACAAACAAGTCATTTCCAAGCATATAGATGAAAGGAACACATCCTAATGACATTCAGGTATCGAACTCAACAAAAGACAGCTCATGCTATGACTGCTCCTTTAGGGTCTTCAACAGGGATGACAAAAAGAGAAAGTAGTAGGGCAAGATCAATATTCATAGGAAATGACCCAGGCAGTGGACTGCTGGACTTGACCTAGTTAGGAACAGAACAGACCCAGCGAGCACTTTGCTCTAACTGTACTTAGGGCAAATTTTTGGTAGCAAATTGCTCTTCGAATTCCAAAAATGTGATTGAATTCTTAATATTATATTCACAACTCAGCAATGAAGATCCTTCTGAAAAGTAAGAGTATGGGTGGCTGGAGAAGTTGCCATGGAAACTGCCCCGCCTTTAACTTTTAGCAATTAAGAAAAGTCATTTCATACAACACGGAGTTCAAGGCAGATAATCTTTTTCTTCTTTTTTTAACAGAATCTGAAGATCATTCAAACAATGGAAGAAATACTTTTATTTGCTTTAGGGAGACTTAATATGAGAGTCCTAAAAGTTTCAGTCAATGCAGCTTAAGCAGGAAAAAAAAAATCGAAATACTAGCCTGTACACAACAAAACCTTTTCTATCTTTAGTGATTTGGGTTCAAGAATATTTAACTAAGCATTTTTAAAACTGGATTTGTACAACTGAAACATTTTAATATGCATTCTGTTGTTGGATTATAAAATGGGCTTCTGGGGAGGAAAGCTCAATATAACCATAAGCATTCTATTTGACACAAGGCCTACCGTGCCTCTAGACTAAAGGTTCGGGAACCAATTAGGTATGAGGTGAGGGGTCCCTTGTAAGTAGAAAGGTTTTTAAAGACCTAAAAAACAGACATTTCTAAGTTCATTAACCTCTAAGGAGTAGAAAAACTTATCTTTTCCTCTACATTATCCTTAAATCAATGGCATCACTACAAAATATAGTGTTCATTAAAGTAACATTTGAAACCAGTAAAATAATAACCAAAATATCCCAAAGCAAAAGTATCTTCCAGAGAAAAAGATATTAAATTTTCAAACTTCTCTTAACACCTAAAGCTACTGATTTAAATGCAGTCTTTCTGACATAACATCTTACTATTGCTGCGTTTGCCATTTTCCTCAATAGCAAACTCTGCTACCCCCAACAAAATATTCCCACTCTATCTTAATTCCAGAATTTTCTTAGCACTTGTGGCAGCTTTCAGACACCAGGACACTGACTCTTGTAAACTTCATGTTATGAATCCAAAGCATCTCCAGGACACAGCAGAGGCGAGAATTCAGATCCTAAAGAGCTTTAGAACTGGGATGATTTCCCCTATCATCTTTTCTTGTTTTTCTTTTATCTGCCTGCCTTCCTTCCTTCCTTTCTTCCTTTTCTTCCTACCTTCCTTCTTCACGCCTTCGCTCCCTTCATTACTCTCTTTCTTTCTTTCCTTCCTGTTTTCTTTTTTGTTGTTGTTATTAAATAAAAATTCTTTCAAAACCCTTAGCTGCCAGGCACCAGAGGCTCACACCTATAATCTATCTACTCAGGAGGCTGAGCTCTGAGGATCAAAGCCAGCTGGTAGGAAAGTCTATGCGACTCTTACCTCTAATTTTAAAAAAACTACTCAGAAAAAGCCAGAAGTGGCTTTGTGGCTCAAATGGTAGAGTGCTAGCTTTCAGTACAGAGACTCAGAGACAGAGCCACAGTACTTGTAAAAAAAAAAAAACAAACACAAACAAAAAACAACTCTTACCCTTTTTTCTTTTTCTGAAGGGGGAAAAAAAACTTATTGAGACAGAACCATCTTCTTTGTCCCCTACCTTGATTAAGCTGTCAAGTTTTACTATTTTCATAACAGCCAATATAAAGAGATACTCTATCTAAACTGAGGTGCTTGGAGCCCTGTATTACTTCACACAACAAATAGATTAAGACTGAGTAGCTATTTTCCTAAGACTGGCCATTATCATCATGGACTAGATACTAAAGATTCTGATTAAAAATTAATCAGAGGCACCTTAGATCTAATAGATTTTTCCAGCAATGCAGGCAATGACTAGTCTCATCAGCAGTAAGACCATATCACTAATCACTACAGAGAGAAATCCATGGATCATCAACCCTATGGATGTTACTAGAGACCAGAACTCCCTACCTTTATAGTTCTCCAAGTACCTAAATAGTAGAGCCAGAACTATGCCTGCTGCTTGCATTATTCTGTTCTGATGACATGAAAAATTGCGAGATGTGCATGTGCATGCACAGGCACACGCATGCACATACACACTTAAATAGGATGATGACCACACTTAGAAAATTCTCAAGAATTACTACGGAGCCATCCATGCAGCCTGTACCCACAGCTGCAGCAGAGCTAGTTCTTTTAAATGTGGAAATGGCAGGTGGGACTGAGGAGAACTGCAAAAGAAACCAAAGGAAGAAAAGAAAAAACTGGGATAAACCAGTTTATTTTCAAGTGTCTCACCCATAAATTAAATCCTCCTCAGGACAAGTCCGTATTATCCTATTACTATGGTACTCCCCACAGCCACTTCTATAAATGTTAGTGGGTTGGGAAACATAAATCATTCCTCTTTGGTTTTTTTTCCCTTTAGCATCATGCCTCTGAGCTGTATGGAAGGGCTCTCTCCACAATTCATAAAACCGACTAATGTCATGAATATCTCTTATGTTGTATCTGAAGTCTCAAGCCTGAAGACTGGTTCAGTATACATTCCAAGGCAGGCTTTCTATCTGAGTCAAGTAAAGCCTGATTGGGAAAGTGGCAAATTATGTAAGGAAGACAAGTTTGGTTTTTTTTTTTTCCTCTAAGTTTTGAATCCAAGTGGAATGGCCCTTATATCAGTTTCTGGGGTTGCCATTTCTTACCCAACTCAATGAATCTCTCCTGCCCTGAATCACAGGAATCTGTCTCAGTAGTCAGCATCTCCTATAAACCTGCAGGCACTTTCTTTTTAACTTAGGGGAAATAGGGCCTTAGGAAATAGTTGGGAATCTCTGTTATCCTTGTTAACCTTAAGGCACAAATATGCTGCTGTGGGAGTGAAAGTCTTAATAATGCAACAGGCACAGATATTGGTAAGATTTTCAGATTTAAAAATATGAGATAAAAAGGTAAATCTGAATGATCAAAGAATAACAAACAATTTTTAGTTTAAGCAATACACAGTGCATGGTATATACTTACATGTATATACTTACATGTATGTATGTGTGTGTGTGTGTGTGTATAATTTTTTAATTGGTTAATGTAGATGTAACTCACGTAAAATGCTAACCTGATAGGACAAAGTTCTAAGTTCAAATTCTAGTACTACCAAAAACAGACAAATGACTAGGTGTCCATCTGGAAATTCCTCTGGAGCTGGGAATCAGGGGCAGGAAAGACTTCCATGGTAAAACAGAAGTCCAAACAACCTTAGATGGTGGCTAAAATGTTCGTGGGGAAAGGAGGGCAGAAGTGGAGGAGCTTGGAAATTACTATAATGACTAAGGAACTGCAGAGAGTGGCACATGAGAGACAAGTGAAAAACAGAATCTTTATCACTTAGCTAAGTGGGCCCCGGGGAGATCTAACATTATACACATGGGACTAAGAAGAGCAAAGAAACAAAAAGAAGTATTCAGCAATTTCAGGGAAAAGAGATAGAAGAAAGCTTTAGGAAGAGGAGTACTAAGATAAACTTCTCTAGCAAGGTTAAACCAGCCTTGACGACAACACAGAGCAAAAAGCCATGGGATGAAATGCTCCATGATACGACTTTGCATTTGTTGTTTTTGTTAGATCCTTAGCTCTGATAGTCACAATGGTCATTTTTGTTTTAAACTTTATACATCCTTACACTTTATACATGCAATATTTTATACATGCAATTTTGAAGATAATAATAGTCAATCACAAACCAGTAACTTGATAGCATTTTCATATCTCCTCTTCCATTTATTTATTTATTCATTCATTCATTCACTTATCAGTATTGGGTCTTGCTTGAATCAGGGCCTGAGTGCTGTCCCTGAGCTCTTCTGCTCAAGGCTAGCATTACTTTAAGCTACAGCAACACTTTCAGTTTTCCAGTGGTTAATTGGAGATAAGAGTCTCATGGAGGCCGGGAGTTTGGCCTAGTGGTTAAAGTGCTTGCCTAACATGCATGAAGACCCGGGTCCGATTCCTTGGTACCACATCCATAGAAAAAAGCCGGAAGTGGTGCTGAGGCTCAAGTGGTAGAGCTCTAGCCTTGAGAAAGTCCAAGGACAGTGTTCAGGCCCTGAGCTCAAGCCCAGGACTGGCAAAAAAAAAAAAAAAAGAGTCTTATGGACTTTCCTGCTGGGGCTGGCTTAAAACCACGATCTTCAGATCTCACCCTCCTGAGAATTATAACCATGGGCCAATGGCACCTGGCCTATTTAGCTTTTAACATACTACTGATTGCTACTGACTGGGAAGAATGTAGAGTTCATTGTATTTGAAAGTACCTCCTGTCTTCCTGGTTTTCATTTCTCAAATTTAAGAGTAAAAGGACTGAATGCATAGGTTTTGTGCACAGACTGTGACTTACGCTAGTATTTGAGGGAATATGCATAAGCTGTATACAACTTCAGCTCATTTATTTAAATGAGCATCCTTGGATTTTATCATCTGCAAGGATTCTGGAAGCAAGTCACATACTGAGGGGATGACTGAAAAGATTGTCTCCAAAATCTCAAAGTGTGGATTATCTCTGAAAATGCCTAAATTTAAATAAAGTAAGTAAAGAATAATATAGACAGGATAAACCTGATCAAAACACATTCCATGTATAGATGTAAATATCACATCAAAAGCTTTTTGCATAATTAATACTAATAAAAATTAAATAGCCATTTGGGTTCAATCTTTAGAACCACCCCAAACAAATAAAATAAACCCAGAGTCATTAACAATCAATATATATTCACAGAAATCTACCTTCCATAGGCATAGATAATAGACAGCCACTCTGGAGGAGCCCAGAAAACCAAAATATCAAGCAAAAAATGATCAAGCAAACCAGAAAACATAACTACCACTGCCTCCAAGTGATGTCTTAAAGCCATTCTACCTGTGTTACTTGGGGCTTACAGACCAGATGCTCTGTTTTGTTGTTGTTGTCAGTCCTGGGACTTGAATTTAGGGCCTGGGCACTGTCTCTGCACTCTTCTGCTCTACTACTTTTTTACTAAATTTTGTTATCAGAGTGATGTATAGAGGGGTTATAGTTACATTCATAAGGCAGTATTCTACTGAGCCATAGAGCCACTTTACAGTTTTTGGTGGTTAATTGGAGGTAAGAGTCTCACAGACTTTCCTGCCCCAGCTGACTTAGAACCACAATCCTCAGATCTCAGCCTCCTGAGTAGCTAAGATTACAGGCATAATCCTTACATTATAGATTTCCTTCCCTTCAATCTGTCTGGGGACAAGCTTTCTTCATTCATTCAATGACACTAACCCACAGAGCTACAGTAAGGACCAGTCTTGACAGATGCTTCCTTCCTGACACTCTCCCCCTCAAGTCCTGAGTTAGTGGTCTTATTCTGGTTTTACGTGCAGAGAATCTTAGGTCAAAGAGATGCTTTCTTTCTTCGTGAGTCAGGAAGGGTCCCACAAAGCATAAGAAACCTTCTGAAACCAGTGGAGCCAGAAATCTAGTTTGTCCATAAGGTATGGTCTTAGATGAGTCTGGTAAGCCTTCCCAATCATGGGTTTTCTTTATCTGCCCAAGTGCAGTTACCCTGTCTGAAACTTGAAGAAGTTGGAAGGAGTTTTGACTACCAGAAAGCTTTGCAGAAGAACAGAAGCCTGAGGAATAGGCCTGACTTCCAGCTCCTGGGCAAGAACCTTCTCTCAGTTCTCTAAGTAGCTCTCAAATAATGGCAGCCCAGCAAGAATTGAAGAGGACAAGATTAGGCACAGATTCACACCAAGGGGAACTGGGCTCAAAAAGAGGTGTTCTGGGATGCAGCCTATGCACTCAGTCCTAGAGAAACAGATGGAAGATTGGTTACTGGAGCGGCCGGGTTCTGAAGGCAGAGGGCAGACACCTGTTAAGGGTGTTAGAGTGCCACCTAAGTACATCATACACTGACTGGAAGCCCCGACAATCTCTCCAGGATTGTGAAAGGTAAGTCATGAGAAGGGATTACAGGGCAGCATGAACATCTGGGATACTTAGGCAGAGGCTATAATCATGACTGATTGGCATGCAGAAAGGAGGGGTCATCTGGAATCTGATCTTTTTTTATATTCTTCTTTACTGTAATTAATAGAAGAGTTACATTATATTCACCAAAGAGAAGGTACATTATTTCACAAACATTGATACCCCTTCTCATGTTTCTGCCCCATTTCCCTTCCCCCGCCCCCTCCCCTCTTTAAAATGACCTGAAGTTGCTTTTTCTGATGTTCTCAAAGCTTCTGTGGAACTCCATGTTACCTGCTAAAGTGAGGACCCAAGTCTTGTTTCACTCCAATACTAGTCCCATTAAAGACTATAACTGGAAAAAGGCTTTAAACTTCCCATCTAAGACTGAGGAAACCTCACACACAAGGAAGAAGCACCACTGAAGTGCACAAATGACAGGACATCAAGCCCCATTAAACAGTCTGATGGAGCTGGGCGAAGTGGCTCATGCCTGTAATCCTAATCCTAGCTACTCTGGAGGATGAGATCTGATTATCGCAGTCCAAAGCCAGCCTGGGCACTAAAGTTCGTAAGACTCTTATCTCCAATTAACCACCAGAAAACAGAAGTGGTGCTATCCCTCAAGGGGTAGAACAGTAGCCTTGAGCTGAACTGCTCAGGGACAAAGCCTGGGCCCAGAATTCAAGTTCCACAACTGACAAAAACTAAAAACAAAACAAAAAAAAAAAAACAGTACGATAGAGCCTGCAGTGTTTGTACCATGTAACCAGCTGTGTGTTGACTCCTACTGGAAAGGCAAAAGAGGGAGGAGGTCTAGTTTTAAACATACTCCAGATTGGTGATAACACATTTTGCAGAGCTTGTTCATTATTTCCAGTCACCCTGCAATCATTAACCCCAGGCAGGAGTGGAAGAAGGAGCTCAAGACAAAGCGGCCAGTGCCCTGGGCCATGGAGACAGCCTTCAACTAGGACTTTTAAGGAAGTCGTAATTCCCACATCTGAAACCAGAAATACTGTGATCCTGAACTGGAATATCTAACTGAAATTGATTCTGACTGGTTTTCATTAAATGTTTTTAACCAATTGCTAGTGTGATTCAGATGAAGGGGGGAAAGGGAGGGGAAATATATGATCTCACGTGCTCAACAGATGTGGATGGGAATCAAAGCCACACCAAGCATAGACTCACAGACAGCATGCCACACTCCCCCACACCCTGACAAAAGGTCAGCCCTTTATAATGACATCTCCAGAGTGATATATGTGCACATTAGAAAGTTAAATCTCATGTCCAATAAAGCCATCAATTTTATTTTGGGTTCATCTGGTTGCAATTTCTTTCTGTAGTCACTGCACTGCAGGAAATCTTCACAGCACACAGGCACCTGAATTCACTTCAGGGTCTCTGGTCCATGAAGGAGGACATTCCACGCATAGTTTCCCAGTGAAAGGACCAAAATGCCTGCTCTTCACTTCTTAGCTCACTGTCTGTTCAACATTCTCTGCTCTTTGATGTGAAAGAAAAATACTCCACTTTACAATGTCACCAGGGGACTGGATTTCTTCTCCCTCCCTCCCCTCCAAAAGAAATCAAAACAACACCATCCCTGTGGCCACCCTGAATGTGGACGGGACTTTACAAGAGAGTATCGTCAAGTTACACGCACTCACAAGAGTGATTTTATCTCTCCTGAAATCCTGCTTCAGTATTCTCATGGAAAAGAAACCATTAGCAGAAGTTCCCACAGTTATCCTTGGGGGAGGAAAAAATAAAAGCCTCTCCCTTCTTCCCTCCCTCCCTTTCTCTCTCTCTCTTCCCCTTCTTTCATTTTTTTCTCAGATGGATACTTGTAGCAAATAGTTAAGAATTTCTCTGTTCTTAAAGTGCCAGGGTAATTTGTTATTAAGTGCATGCTGAAGCTAATGTTTTATAATGTTGCTGCTGTTTTCAATGGCTTTCTCCTCCCCTTCTTACCAGGCACTCAGGGCTATAATAGCAATCCTGCAGTCACCTCCCACTGAATAATTATAATAGTGGGCCAATTAAACTAATCACCTTTCTACATGTTTTTATCCAGCTTACTGTCAATCTGCTCCAGAATGCCTAGAATGAAAGGCTCCTCTCCAAACGCACAACACAGTCCAGTGGGGTAAACTTGGATCCCAGTAAGATTAATAGAGAACACGTTCCTTGTGAACAGAGTAGCTCAGACAAAAAGTGAGTGTGACTCCATCTCCACTGATAAGCTGGACTGCCATCCCAGATAATCGTTAAAGCAAAAATGTCTGGAGTTATGGATCAAGTGATAGAGGGTCTGCTTAGCAGGTATGACTTCAGATCTCAGTATCACCAAAGAAAATGAAATTGAATACATAAATAAATGACATACATGTGTAGAAACATAGATGTACAGATATTCGTGTATAAACAAATTCACCTTCTCTTTTTCAAAGAAGGCTTCTTCTTTCCTCCCATCATTTCTGAACTACATCTACACTTAAAAAAATCTCAATTTTCTGTTGACATAATGTTTAGCTTAAAACAGCAAAGCACCACAAGACCTTTAAAAAAGCACACTTGGTGCTGCTGGCTCCTGATGGCATCCTAGCTACTCAGCAGGCTGAGATTGAAGTTCAAAGTCAGCCTGGGTAGGGAAGTACATGAAATTCCATCTCCAATTACTTACTAAAAAGCCAAAGTGCTACTGTGGATCAAGTGGCAGAGTGCTAGCCTTGAGCACTGAGAACACACACACACACACACACACACACACACACACACACACACACACACACAGAGTATGGAATTTTCAGCTGCAGGATTTTCAGTTGCCTAGACCTAATAATGTGTCATGTGTATTTCAGAAAGGAAAGTGAAAAAAAAAAGATTTTTTCAAGAAGATTTCACATTTTGGTTTTATAACCATTGTGTGAACTACTTTACAACGTAGCAAATGAATCAGTAACTCCTTAAGAGAAATTTTACTTCATGAAATCACACCATGCAATGGGCTGGCTCAGAAAGGGTGGACATGTTTCCAACCGAATACCAAGTGGAAAGTAGTGAAAAGGGATAATGCCAATCCCAGGAAAGAACAGCACTGACAGAAAGCACGTTCCACAAGCGGAACGCTACAGTAGAAAGAGACATGGGCCTTCCTAGGTAAAACTACCACGTGAGCAACAGACTCCCTGGCCAAAGCAATAATCTGGAGGCAGTGCTACAAGATAGAGCTGACAACTTCACATCCTAAACCTGTTCACTGGGCATCACAGCTCTCTAAGCTATTTCTCTTACCCTGATTTTCCCCAAAGTTGTACAGTCCATGGTATGAACTAGAAATAATTGCCTACAGAAACCACTTTTGCTACTGCCTCTCTATCCAGGAGAGTATAATAATAGCATTAAGAAATGACTTTTCCATAGGGCCAAGAGACACTACTACCACTAAAAGGGAACAAAGAAAGAAAGGATTAAAGACCTTTTGATATGTCCTCTTTCTAAAGAATCGAAAGCTGTATCTCTGGTGAACAGACAACAAAAAGAATACAAAGCTTTCCCTTCTGCCCTAACTTTTCTCCAGCCAGAAAGAAAAAGAAAAACAAGAATCAGGTAAATCATTTGAAAAATTCCCTCTCAGACAACAGGTGCTTCAAAAGCTCAACTGATCTATCAACAGACACAGGTATATTCTGATGTATCTCCTAAACAAAAATACTCTGATGAAAGTCATAGCTCTCACAGTAGACATTCCTGATTTCAGATCCCAAACCTTAGGGGGAAAAAGCATAATGGCAAAAAAAAAGAAAGCAATAGAGATTCCCTCCTTGAACACTTGTTTGTTAAAATATGATGTAAAAATCAACATTAATAAATTCTTTAAAAAAAGAAAAAAGAAAGAAAGCGATCTCTCTACCTCTACAGAGCATTCTAAATTAAACCCTCTTTTTGTGAGTTCTGAAGAAAGGATATGGCAAGACCACGGGGGAGGGGGGGTGGGGGGGGCGAAGAGGGGGAATTACACACTTGGCTCACCCTCAATCTTGAAAAATGACCAATTTCAAAAATTCCATGGATTAAAATATACAAAAATAGATTCTAAAAACCACTCTTGGAAATTGAAGTGCAAAAGACCATCTAATTTTTTTTTCTCTCTAAATGAACCATGTTTAATAATTCCCATTACATCAAACAAAACCCTAATGGCACCTTCCTTTAATTAAAGGGCAAAAAAGAGAAATGCACACATTTTAGTGATAGTCTGGGATTTAATGTGTTGTTTCCTACAAGAAATTAACTCCCCAACTTTTAAAAGAAAGAACTCGGAGGATCTTGTTACAACCACAAATCAGAGTGGATTCTCAATACTCAACACAGATGTTAGGCAAATAGCAATGTATTTACCCTCTGAGAACTCAGGATAGCTTGCTTCTTCGACAAAGCCTTTTGTTACCTGGAGAGCCTTAGGCCCAAAGACCTCACACATATTCTTCAACCCAGATAATGTAAGCCCACCTACCATTTATACACAGGAGGCCATAAATTGTCCAGGGGGCTGCCTACTCTTCATGCTGCCACAGTGGAACAAAAGAGCTCGTTCCATTGTACATCTTCTCATTCTCAGACAAGTGGGCCTGGATTCAGACTTCCCTCCCAGCACCCTCTTCAGATCCGTACTTAAAGTTTACTGGAATGATCCATTTAGTGGTTACTTATTAAATACACATTGATTTTTTTTAAGTGTGTATAAATCTTTTGAAAGAAAGAAAATCTAATATGCCTCCACAATCTCTGTAAGAAGTAACACAATTCCACAGTGATTTGCTTTCCTCCTTAATGTTTCTTCTCTCTCAGCTCCATTTCCAAAACTACACAAGCCATTATTTGTCATGAGGTGGATACGGTCCTCTGGGTGGTACTATAGGAATGTGGTAGAAGATCAGTTCTAACTGAGGAAACCTGGCTATCAGCGCTTCCAGCAAGTCACTCACTCCTCTGAGCCTCTCTGCTCCCCTCCAGAGTGTGCTAAAATTCCAGATTCTGAAAAGGATTTGCAATCCTGAAACTGGGTATCAGCTTCCTTCCAAGATAGTTCTGTCCAATCCAGTCTCGGGGAGCTTAACCTCCATATTGTTTTGGCTTCTGCCCTTGGGTGTCCTGGGGAAGAGTCTTTTGTTTAAAAGACAGCTCTGGAGTTCCCTGGGGGGGCTTGAGGGTTAATGCAGGTCTCTGAGAGCAGGATGTGCCTAATCAAACTCAGACAGCAGCTGCTGAGTTGGAGCTAATCCTTGGAGAACTGCTCGGTCCTCCTTTCTCTGGAAGTGAAATTGCCTGGCACCAGGCCTGTTCCGGCTGTTGGGACCTTATGTTTTCAGCACATTGCAAACGACATCTTCTGTGGATTCAACTCTCGAAATGCCAATGGATTTTTCTGTTTTGCTTTATTATTTTTTTTTAAGCTGTCTCTCCAGATGCAAGTACCTCACATAGAAGCACGCTGAAATGTCCACACACTGAACACTATATATAAAGGGTGTAGGCTGGGGAAAAGCGCTTTAAGGGAAAAGGATCTAAGACTCTCGGTTAAGGGATTGTTACTGCTCCCATGTTTGCTTTGACAGACAGTTATTCATGACACAGTAAAAGAGAGTAAAACAGCCCAAATCATCCATTTCGAGATTACTAAATTTATAGTGCTCACACTCATTTCAAGCTTGATCTGCTGTTCTGTTCTTGGGTAGTTACAAGCCCCCTCTACTATTGTAATTCCAAGGCCCTTGTAAGTGAAAAATGATTAAGTTTTCTTTTCTTGGAAATACTGTATGATGTGACTCACAGCTTAGCTTTAGTGAAATGACTTCCATTTATAGATTCAAGAGAGTGTTTTACAGTGTGTACTTTTCAAAGAAAAAGGTTGTCATTACAAAGTTTCCTTGCCTGGATTCTTTTTATCAACTATAACTAGCAAAAAAAGTAAGTCTTGTGGCAGGAAATCCAATGAGAAATGTGAAAATATGTTAGGATCATTGCTCAGTTCTAGGTTACATGTATTTACTAAATGAGTCAAATCAATGGCTGGCAGAAATATGAGAGAGTATTATCTACCTATTCATATAGTTAATTTTAAAGTTACTTCTAAAAAATACTGCAAAGACCACTGGGTTTTTAAAATAGTTCTCCTCATGCCTAAACACACATAATTTGGGAAGAAAAAATGCTAAAGTCAAAAAAGAAATTTTAATGATGACATATATTAGTAATAATTTTATATAATTATATAATCTCATCACCCCAACTGAAGCATTTCCAAGTTTCCTGGAATACAGTCTTTATCTTAGTCACTTTTCAATAACACTCAATATTGATTATTTTGAAACATGTTGAGAAAATAGATTGTGGAAAAGAGGTAAATATTAGTAACTTGTACTACTAGCCTTTTGGAATTAGAGCTTGGTTTTTGTTTTTTTTTTTTTAAGGGTGAGGGAGATAAATCATTGTAAATCTGCTTATGGCTTTCAAAACTACTGCCTAGGAAATCAAAAGGCCAATTTTTCTCCCAAGAAAGGAGTACCACTTTGGTTGCCTCTCACCCACATCTGTCTTAGACTAAACCCAGCCTCTTTCCAAACAGTCTCCTCCCACTGTGACAGGGCTGCATCTTCCCATAGAAGCTGAAAACAAGCTTAAGATATTTGTTGTTCAGGCTCCCAGCTCTGCAAGGATGGATCCAGTTGATGGATTCTGTTTAAGTAAAAAACAAAAAGGAAGAAAACAAAATCAAACCATTAACATAACTGCAACAAATTAGCCAGAAACTAATGAACTAGCTCATACCTGGAATCCCAGCTAAACTGGAGGCAGAGATTGGGAGAATTATAGTTTAGGTCAGCTGAGGCAAAATGTTTACAGGGTTCCATTTCAACCAGTAGCTGGATAAGGTAGCATACACATCTGTAATCTCAGCTACAAGGGAGACTGAGATTGGGAAAAATCAGGGTTCTAGGATAGCCCTAGCAAAAACATTTGTAAAATCCCATGTTGGTGGGAAGCACCCAGAGTTAGGCATGGTAGTACATATATGTCATCCCAACTACAGCAGGAAGAACAATAGGAGAATCCTGTCCCAACTAAAAGCAAGATCCTATCTCAAAAAGGAGAGTGGCTCAAGTGATTGAATGCCTCCCTAGTAAATGCAAAGGACCTCAATTCAAATCCCATCACCACACAGATACACACACACACACACACACACACACACACACACACACACACACACACACACGGCAAGACAGATGCCATATATTTCATGACTGAAAACCAGATGGGCCTCTACAAAATAACTCCACTTGGAGACTGCCAGATTTCAGAATAAAAACATTTAGTGTATTAAAACTAACAGTTTAAGAGGTAAACCATCTTATTCCTAATTATTATTACTGGTCTATTCATGCACCAGCTGCGAACAATTAAAAGCCTATACTGTATTTCTAAATTCCCACAGACCCAGGAATAAAATTAATGCACTTGCACAAACCCTTTCAGCTGTTTTCCCAGAGTGAAGGACTCTCAGAGCAGAGCAGGCAGTCTCTTCAGCCATGACTGCAAAGAGGAAGCACACAGTGCCACCGCAAAGTCTGGACTTGTTTTTTTCCAGTGTTGGGCTTCCTATCATTAAAATCCAAGAAACTGGAGCTGGGAGAATGGCCTAGTAGTAGAGTGTTCAGTTAAAATCCAAGAAACTGTATGATTATCACACCAAGCTTTTTGAGACTATGAGTCTAGGTAACTTGGTGAATCATCCACTTCTAGATGGAGACATTCAGGACTTACCACCGAGACAAGTCCTTACTCAGGGAAAAATCTATACAGTCTCTACTCCCTGAGTCACAGTCACCATCATAGCAGGGGGAAGGGAAAAGAAGGAATACTAACACTAAACAACCACCCTGACACTTATTCTTTGTTTCCTGACAAGGAAGATCAACAAACAGAAGCAGGAGATACCTTTTGGTTGTAGTGTCCTGGCTGTAGTCTATATTCTAACCTGTCCCATTTCCTTAGCTGCCTAAATTAAAGCCAAAGAGAAGAAAAGCAATCACAAAGGAATTTGCTTTTACACATACACACGAACATATATATATAATATATAATAGTGTATATGCAATTCAGACTGATAAAATAGAATTGGAGGATGAGAAATAAATCACCACATTCACAGTAAAATGATTTTTTCAAGATGGCTGCCAAGACAATGCAACGGTAGAAAACAATCCTTTCAACAAGAGAGATGCTAGCATGACTGCACACCATCTGCAAAATGAAAACAGAAAACAGAAAGTTGCACCTTTATTCTACAATACATGCAAAACCTAATTCAAAATGGACTACAAACCATAAAACTCTTTGGAGGAAACAGGAAGAAATTGCTGCAACTATCAGGCAGTATTTCTTGCATTGGACACCAAAAGCACAAACAATAACAGAAAAAAAGGAATAAAAAGTAGACTTTATAAAAAATGTTAAATTGTGTGTTTCAAGAGAATAAGCCTGGTATGGTGGTTCACACCTGTAATCTCAACACTAGAGACACTGAGGCTGAAGGATTATTAGTTGAAAGGCAACCTGTGATAACACAGTGCAAGACTGCCTTAAAAATAAAAACTAAAAAAAAAAAAATTTAGTGGGAATAGAATATTGTAAAATTGCAGGGCTGTCACAATACGACGTTAAATATTATGTTCATGCATATAATGTACATATACATCTGAGACCATAAACTATTATAGGACAGCCCTATCTACAAATGGTTCAATAAAGTATTTTTTAAACAAGTAATCTATAGATAAATGCGAGATATGTTCTGATCCTTAGCTCAGGGTAGAAAACTTCATACCTGGAACTGAAAACACTGACATGAGCTGAGGTCCTGAGGTTTACAGGAAGTTGTTTCAGCCTTTGTAGTTTTTTAGCCTCAGGTAAGTAATTCTCTAACTCCACAAGTTTGAGACACATTCTAATGCAGCATATCAGCTTGGGATCAAGAAGGTACAATTTACTCCCCATGGAGGAGAAAAGAAAACCTCCCTAGGGCCATACTGGGTTCTCAAGCAGTCCTGAACTAATGAGCCATATAGGTCAGTATGTGTCACCACCATTGTTGAACAGTGTTTTCCACCTCTGATAATTCATGCCACCAGTCTCATGGGCATTTTGGACATTTTCAAAATGTAAAGATCTTGGATAAATCATTCTGTGTGAAATGTCAGACTTTATCATATCCTTCAGGCCCCCAGAAAGCAAACTAGAAGCCATGTGATCTTTTCTGTAGGGCACTCACCTACTTTTGAAAGAACTGTGAAAGATCCAGGAAAACAAGACTATATATCCATTGAGTAATATCCAAGCTTAAAACACAGAAAGGTTTAGCTGGGAATTTTCATGGATGGAACATGAACAGCTGGCCTTCACACCCCAGTTATTTCCTGTCTCTAACAGATGGACAACGCCCACCACCCTCCCACTGAAAACTTTTTCTCCTACTCAATCTCCTATTTCCTATAGCAAAAGTCACCTCCATCCTTTTATCTATTTGGGAGGAGAAAATACAAATTAGGCAGCTAGATGAGGTGGCATGTCTATGAGAAGAAATGGGTTATCCTGAAAGATTACTGCACACCAAATGAAAACTGCAACTAATCTATTTACATGGCAAAGAAGGGAGACTAACTCACACAATGTTAAGACTCAAGACTGAAATTTTAAGAACTTTACTCCAAGGTAGTGAGACAGAAAGTAGAGGTAGAGAATTGGCTATGATTTCCTTAAGAAAAGATAGTCAAGCACTGCCCATTCACACCTGTAACCATAGCTCCTCAGGAAGCTGAGATCTGACAACTAAGGTTCAAAGCCAGCCTAGGTAGAAAAGTTTGTGAAACTCTTGTTTCCAATTAATGAGCTAACTGTTGGTAGTAGAGGCATGGCTCAAATGGTAGAGGATAACATTTCAGCACAAAAGGCAAGTGAGAGCTCAAGGCTCTGAGTTCAAGCCCAGTATAGACAGATAGATAGACAGACAGACAGACAGACAGACAGACAGACACATAAATAGATAGAACAATCAAGCAGCTATTATAAAACAACAATGACAATGTTTGGCTCCAAGAACAGCAGGTTTCACTAGTAGGGAAACAGGTAAAAGAGGCTAAACTATTTTCTACTGGTCACAGCTGCTGACTGGCAGAGACAGGCATAACTATATAAGTGCAAATGTTCCTAGTTACCTGCTCAGCATCACCATACTCATCTCGTCTTTGTTTTACCAACAATTAAAAAATAAATGAATAAATAAAAACATGGGGCCAAGCAGTGGTGGTTCTTTCCTGTAATCCCAGCTACTCAGGAGGCTGAGATCTGAGAATCACCCAGCTCAAAGCCAGCCCATGCAGAAACGTCCCCATGAGACTTTTAGCTCTAATTAACCATTCAAAAACTGGAAGTGGTGCTGTGGCTCAAGTGGTAAGCACTAGCCTTCAGCAAAAAGAGGCTCAAGAACAGCACCCTGTGTTCAAACCCCACATCTGACAAAAAGAAAGAAAAGAACATGGAAGCCAATGCTCATGGAATAAAAGAGAATAGAAGAATGGCTTATCATCTAGAGTTGTCCTGCTCTTCATTTTCCTCTGTAATGTTTGTCATGTAAGGATCATGTGGAAAGCTTCACATGATGACCCACCAAGGCATAGCACCACCATCTAAGAAGAAATACCTGCTCCACACAGCTTGAAGGAGCACTGTGGACACTAAGAACACGTCTCAAAGCCCTGACAAGTAGCTTTACACCTTCTGTACCCTTGGGGCCCTCTTCCTCCCCATCAAAACACAAGTACCCATGTGTGGACCCTATCTATTGTCCAATGGGCTTGTTCCATTTGCCTGACTTTTAGAGAGCTTATCCAATCAAAATCAATCTATTCAAAGTCTCCACCCCTTTTACTTTAGACTGTCCCAAAGAGACCAGCATTAAAAGGGTCAGATACAAGTCATTACATTATATCCTTCTATTGTAGGCTTTGTCACATGGTAATACTTCCAGAAGATGGTTTTATTGTCTTCTTTAATTGCCATTAAAATTTAAAAAGCCCCTTGAATACACAGAATGTGGAAAGAAAATAGCTCTGTATTCAATAAACTAAAAGACTTTTATTGAAAGAATGCTAGACAACATCTGTAAATAGTTTACGGTTAAGAAATTAAGACTCCATTGGGGTTTTCTCTATACATACCTTGAGGCTCAAACAACAAGAGCAACCTGGTAAGAAGTCACAAAAGCAGTTAATGCTCAGAGGAGAGAAACGGTGAATGCCAGGAGGCATATCACAAATGCTCTCTTAATATTTATTAAGCCAACAGTAGTTTTGAGGGTAAATCTTATTAACAAAATACACAGAGTTCTGGCAAGAAAAATTTTAGTTCATTTATATCGGCTGTGTCTACAATCTCCATTTTTATTAGGACAATAAGCATGTAGTTGAAAGGCTTGGAAATGGCATGTTATTTGAATGTTATGTATTATTTTTCTATCATTTAAGATGTCAAAACTTTTCAGGAAGCATTACAAAATGTGCTTTTAATGTACTAAGTATAATGCATCTAAGTATAATTCAACTATTTACATCATTTCTTGTGAGAAAGGCCTTCAGTCTTGGAAATCACTTCATTTCTTTTATATAAGATCTAAATAGAACATATAAGAGGAAATCAAACTTGGAGGCAGAGATAGTAAACCTCAGTTCAAATAATCATTTTTGTAACACATGGGACAATAGTGTTACAAAACTGTAGCAATTAAGGAGTCAAAACATTTTAATTCAGAACATTTTTTAAGGTTTTACCATAAACAAATTTATCTTTCCTTTCATACAAATCTACCAGTCATTAAACAGAATCTCAAAAGGACATGACCACATTCTATGTTCACTTAACTCAATATCTTTGTTCCTAAATACCTTTTATACCCTAATCATCTTTCAGCATTCCATTTAACTTGACAGACAGTAAGCACTCACACATTAAATGTAGCCTCTTCCAAGTTCTCTACATCCCTTTCTTGCCCAAGAGTAAAGTGAATCTCAATCTGAGCCATGCCTGGTTTTAGATGTCACCAAACAAGGGTAATGGCTGAACCCATATTCAATATAGCTCTTCAGGGATGTGACTGAGACAAAAGGCTTTATCCATCAAATATTTTATCCTGGAAGATTAGATAAGGTTAAGATCAGTCTTGAAAGGGAAAGAGAAATCGCAGTAAGGCAACCAGAGCACAGATGATAGAAGAGATGGAAGGAGGTAGCCTCTCTGTTCTATGGACTATTAAGTCCTTCCATGTGTCTTTGGGGACCCATTTCCTTCCCATTAGAGTCCACACGGAACCTTCTCCACATGCACTTCCAGCAATGATGCATGTGATGCAGGCTAGGACAACCACAAGAAGACAGAACGGAATTCCTATTCAAATGGCGAGGAAAGAGAAGCTTTCAACAGCTTTCAGAGCACAGGCTGTTCGCCTGAAGATTCCACACTGCATCTTGCCTTATATAGTAACATCACCTCCCAAGATTTTGGCTGAGTAGATGGCCACTATGTAAAGACTACGTTACCCAACATGCTTTGTACCTTGGGAAGCTATGAGACATTCTGACCAGTGGAATGTCAGTAAAGAGACACTTCCTACCTTTAGGTATTGACCCCTAAGAGAAAGGGTATGTTCTCCCTTGATTCTTTTTGGGCTGGGAAGCAGTAAAGGTGAAATTGCAACCTTGGATGCACAGGTAAGAAGTGTGAGTGTGGTAGTACTATCCTGCCATCCCTGTGTTAGTGTTGTTATATCAAAAGTGAAATATATTCTACATTTTAAGCCATTATATTTACAGATCTTTTCTTAACCGTCTAGCTGTTATCTGTAAAGACAAGCAGTTAACTCTGACAAAGGAAAACCAATAGATAGAACCTAAGGCTGGATGAGAACACAAAAGCATCTTGGGGCTGGAAGTTTGGCCTAGTGGTAGAGTGCTTGCCTAGCATGCAGGACAGCCCAGGTTCGATTCCATGGTACCACATACATAGAAAAAAGCCGGAAGTGGTGCTGAGGCTCAAGCGGTAGAGCTCTAGCCTTGAGAAAGTCCAAGGACAGTGCTCAGGCCCTGAGCTCAAGCCCAGAACTGGCAAAAAAAAAAAAAAAGAAAGAAAAGAAAAAGCATCTTGATGCAGCCACAACTTCACAACTTAAACTAGGGTACTTTTGGACTTTCCCAACATTTGAGCCAAAAATGTTCCGGTTATTGTTGAACCCGGACTGAATTGGAATTTGCATTACTTGCACCTGGAAGGATCTCAACTCTCACTTGCTGAAGGCTGGCTTGTAGGTCTATTGTTCCTAATGGTCCCAGCTGTTGATGCCTTCCCTTTACCTCTGGTGGCTGCATCCCTGACTCACTGCCAGGCAGAAGACAAAGCAGCTGTTCTGCCTCTTCACAACACTTGTAAATGAAAGGCATTCTAGGGACTGACTCTTCCCAAAGAAACTCACTATTTCTATAATGGAGTGTTTCACTAACTCTAATGTGCTGATGAGTCACTAGGAATCTTGTTAAAATACAAACCAACAATTCAGTAAGTCCCAGTGGGATTCGGATTCTGGGTTTTCTAATAAGTTCCCAGATGGTGCTGGTCTGAGCCATGTGTTGCCCAGCAAGATCTGAAAGTCTCACTGCCCAGAGGATCACTGAGGCAGCATCAGAGTGAAGATGGATATCTGAGCACCACAATCAAGGATGCTCCTTCGATTCTGTTTGCGCCAGAAAAATCATGGCTTACTTTTTCTCAAGAGAATCCCCTAGAGGGCTGTGTAAAGCTCAGAATGAAGTCAAGCATGGTAGTACATGACTATGGTCCTAGGTGTTTATAGAGACTGGGGTGGGGGAGAGAGTGGGGAACCACAGTTCAAATGCAGCCTAGGCAAAATGTTAGTGAGACCCTACCACACACACACACTCACAATTCTAATCAGCTATTCTGAGGATGGAGGTAGGAGGAGGATCAAAGTCCAAAACTACCCTAAGCAAAAACACAAGACCCTCCCTGAAAAATAACTAAAGCAAAACTGGACTGGGGCCATGCTCAAGTGGCAGAGTACCTACCTAGAAGGTATGAGTCTCAGTTCAAACCCCAGTACCACAAAAACAAAAAGCCCATGGGAAATCCCTAGGCTCACCACCCTCCCCCATTCTGATTGAGCAGGTCTGGTATGAGGATAAGATGGCATTTTGCACTAATTCTTGGGGAAGGAAGATGATGAGTTGAGAACTTGTGCGCTTTGAGAAGCACTGTCCTGATACTAGACTTACAGATTCCCTGGCATGGGTCTTGGTGTCTATTCAGAAAAACCATACTGAATACTAGTTGTATTATATCAAAACTCCAGGACATTTATTTCTGAGAGATATATTTGTGCCTGGGAAGAGAAAGAAGAGCATTCCCAGTTCCACTTTCTTAATTTCAAAGATTCATATGTCTATATGTTTCATGTTTTGTGAAGACACATCTAACCCTATGGCCACCAAAATACTAAATATTTCACTCTAGACATTACAATGGACCAAGTGGACTCATACAGCTCTCAAAATACTCCCTGCCTCAACCCCATCATAGGACAGATGATATGTTGAGAAGCAGATTTCATTTAAAAGGTCAGTATTTTAATGTTATCCCACAGAGCAATTTTTAAAAGCACTGAGAAATCCAGAATTCTTATGCAAGGGGTTCTTCAGCAAAGGATTTTTCCCCCTCCCAGTCAATTAAAGATATCCTGTCTTTTATTCAACAAATGGAAAACTGCTTTTTAGAGTTGAGGGAGGGCAAACATACTCCCAAATTAGATAGTGAACAAAGTAAACTATGAATAGATTAGATCACAGGCTGCTGCCTTTATTCTTAAGCAAGAACTAAAGACAACTCAGATGTCCTTGTTCCCAAGACAAGACAGCCTAAAGCTGTCTCTCCTACCTCAACTGCAAACAATGGCAACACACAATCAACACACTTGGAGCCAGGTCCAGATTGGAGGAATGGGAGTGCAGTTACCACATGTGACCCATCACCAAGGACACAAATGGAAGACTTACACACATTTCCAATCAGGCAAACACACAAAATCCTGTGTGCAGAGCCTGAACTCAGGCAAATCTAATAAGCTGACCAAACACATTTCTGCAGCCAACCCAAAGAACAAGCATGCTTTGTTGCTAGCAAAGCTTCCCTTTGGGAGGATAAATATTTCCAATTTTTTAACATCTTCATATGAGCTTCATTTCTAGATATATCATCTTTTGCCTGAAGAGCTTTCACACGTATCACAATGCACCAAAATAATTCGGAGCTGGCAGATAAAAGACATTGGCAAGAAGGTAGTAAAAGGTAGAAGGGAGCAAGGATTTCCAATGCTGCGACCTGTGAGACCTGCAGTCATCATTCTCCAGGGACTGTTACCTGTGCTGCAGTGCATACACAGACAATGCAAAGGTTCTTTAAGCTGGAGGAGTTCAGGAAGCCAGCCCATGCTGTGATTCTCAAAACTTCTAGAAGTCAGACTCACTTGGAGATCATTTGCAAAACAAGGTGCTGGACTCTCCACTACCTAGCCTCTGATTTAGTAAGTCGTGAGCTTTTACAAGCTCCCCAGAAAAAATCTGTGTGCAGAGCAAGCTGACAAAACTGGTCTACAACAGCCCCTGCAGGACCCACATGAGAAGTCAAGACAGGATGAGCCGCCTCCTGTTTTCCACCTTAAAAGGAGAAAACTGTCACCCTTTTATCCTCTAATTTTCCTAATGGCATGTGGCACCATCGTTCTTCTCTTTCTAAGGCTCAAAATCGTACAAGACAATCTTATTCACAAGACAATTTTATTCACACATACTGAGACATTATAGTCTGCATACCAGACACTCTTCCGAGCACCTGACTCACTACCATGAATTCATGAACTCTCTTAGCATCTCCGATAATGGCGATTGTAACCAATCTCCTTTTCACACTGTGAACACTGAAGCATTGACAGGTAATTTTAGCTGTCCAAACCACAACCAGAAATGAGCAGAAACATTCTTGTCAGGGCTAGGCATAGGGCTCAGTGGTTAAGTATTTGCCTTTTGTGTACAAAGCCCTCGACCAAAAAATAAGTAAGGCAATATATGCCTTAGTTCTCCCATTATCAAACTCAAGGTTGTACACAAAGCCATTATAGCAAAATGTTACTACGTGTTACTTGTTACTTGTAACTAAATAAGTCTGAATACTAGTGAACCATCAATGCAAGTGATCTGACAGTTCCTTAATTCCAGGGTACACTATTTTGTCAAAAAGTGGTGGTGAGGTATTTAAACACTCTGGCTTCCCTGAAAACTAGAAAAACTGAAGATCTTACAGCTGTTGGGCCTTGACAAGTTATACTGCCTGGAAGTTATGAAACAACTGTTGATAATAAATGCCAAATACCTATCATATTTCTAATTACTAAAAAGCAGAGCAAAATTCTTTCCTTAAATATATCATCCTACATTCTTATTTTCTGAAAACCATTAGCACAAATGTATTTGCTATACTAAGATTTATATCAAGCAGTATCTCAAGAGGAAATTATTGAAAGAAGGGATGAATCTGCTTCCAATACTGGGGGGGAAATGGGTAAAAAAAAGATGCTTATACCTAAGTCATGAGTCCCAGATGCCCCCCCCTCCCAGCAGTGATATTTTCAGTATAAAAAATCCTGGGAATGCTCCTTATCCTTCGACCTACAATTGAAGCTTTTTTCCCCAGGTCGGGGGAGGGGAGCAGTATTAATTTGTGAAAATTTTGCTTCTAGCCCTGATTGTTATTTTCAAGAAGCTTATCTCTAAACATTACCTAAAATTACTCATTTTGTACAAAATGTATTAACTCCATAGATTCTGGGGATATTACATATAATGTGCGCTCTCCTCAGCAATCCAGTTCTTCACCACACAGGAAATAAAAACAAATGTATTAGCAGCTAATCATTGATATGGAGACTAAGGGAAGGGAGCCAGAAAAGGAACAGTGACTAATAAGAAACAATAAGTCAGATGCTCTAGGCTCAACATAGAACCCTGCCACTAGTTAGTTATGTCATCTTGAGACTAACTACATCCTGTCTGGATCGCTTCTTTCTAAAAGTCAACTCCAGTTCCAATATCTGTTGTTACAACGACTGAAAAGGCAGAATCCAAAAGAGGATTGTATGAATTATCCCTACTCTGCCAAGACCTTTTATCTTAACAGAACACACAAGGTCCAGCTCTCACCTTGAGGAACCCAAAGTTGAGACAATGTAGAATTCTCAATGTGCAGCGCCAAGCTGACAAAAGTGGTCTACAACAGCCTCTGCAGGACCCACATGAGAATAATATGAAGTTTCTTTCTTTCTCCTCTGAAAAGACTTGGAGTCCTAAACAGTATCTTGGTGTTCATGTCTTCTGAGATTGTTTTACTATTCAGAAGTCTTTCCTTAGAGAGCAGATAAGGGAAACTGAGAAAAATACAAAAATCAAACGTTTAACAGTCATCAACAAAATTCTGATGTTTCTCCATCACCTTGTTCCACTTTTTGCTTTTTGGGAAAACCTTGGCTTCTCTTCTACAAAGGACTCTTGTTATCCTGGTAGGTTTCTGAATGAAAGCTGTGCTGACTACCAGATGTCCAATTAGATTCAGACAAAAAAAATGATTTATATTTAACATATCATACATGGTCTACATAGACTAACTCATCAACTACCACAAATAATTAATAGGTAGGTCATGGCTTCTTGAAAATAACCACCATCTCATACCTTTTCAGGTGCAACACTAGCCACAACCTTTGCTTTTGGTAGATGGACGGTAACATGTATCAAATGATAACTGGCCTGCCATTCTCAATAGCTTATCAGGATAATTACAAAATCTAATGATATCTAATATAATCAAATCAAAACATCACACTTACCTACATGACTTCAGGAGACATAGTTAAGGCCTTCACATATGAGTAAATTAAAAATTAATCAGTGTTTATAGTTCAAGGTTCCAACCTGGACTGTCTATAAGCACTTTTTTCTGTTATAATCTTAAGACCTACCTCAGGTTGGTAACCAAATTTCCAATTTGTACAAAGTCCACTGTGTGCTTTAGCTAAGTATAATTTGGAAAAGAAGGTTCATAGGGGAAAGAAATCATGTAACTCACTATTACACTCTATCCGGTGAAAAAAAACTGGTCCTAAATTTGATAGTGAGAAAGTCAAGGGACAGAATATAAGTGAGAAACACACATCTATGCATACTCACACACAGTATTTTCCAGAACTACAACACTTAAAGCCAGAAGGAAAGAAAAATAAAAATGTAAGGATGTGTGCATGTGTATATTTTTGGCAGTTTCAATTCATTGCCTCATACTTGCTAGGCAGATCAAACTAATACATTAAAAACCTGAGTCAGGTTTTGTGTTAGAAATGACCAGTCATTAAAGCAGCTAATCTTCAAAATAACCAAAAAGCAAATGATTTCAAGCCTCAGTTTTACACCAAAGAAGCTCAGAGAGGTGGTAAGACATTTCCCTGAGTCACATAGCTTTTATGTGGGAATATCAGAAACAGAAATGTAAATTCAGATTCCAGAATCTTAGACATTATCTCTTACATTCAACTTGATTCAGAAAAGTATACCTCTGAACCCTGTAACTCTACTTGAGTTACAATCTGTGTGTGTTAGAGCTCAGCCTTTATTGGGCTATCACACAGACTGTTGCCTAACAACTCCATAAACAGTGGCCTTTTGGTTCCTAAACATGTCAAGCAAATCAAGTCAGGATCCTGCACCTGTGCTAACCCTGATAGATCAAATCTTCAGTTACGTGAGCTTGTAGGCACTTTTTTTATTGTAATTAATAAAAAGGTTACATGATATTTGCCAGATAGAAGGTGCATTAATTCACATACATTGATACCCTTTCACATGTCTTGGTACCCATTACCCTCCCTCTCACCCCCCCCCTTGTAGGCACTTTTATATGATCATTTTTTATTTTATTTTTTCTCAGATGTTTTGCTTTTTCTACATTTATTGAGATCATCTTATTGCTGCCTCCCTTAAACTTTAATAACCCTGTTGCTTTTTCTGATGGCAAAGCATTCATGATTCTTCTTTTAGTAAGTAGCTGCACTCATTAAAGAAATACTATGCCCATACAATGAAAAGGAGCAGCCTTCTATTTCTCTCTAGCTCAACAACATCAATGATATGTTCTTTGAACAATCAGCACAACTTACTTAGTAAAAACACATTTTTAACTTAATTTTTTGAGGAAGTAACTGTAGCTTCACACCCAGATCTCTGGCACACTTAGTTAGGTTCTCCCAGGGGAATGTCTTATAAAACTATAGGTAAATATCACAAAGGTATCAACATCAATGCAATTAAGACATCACATATCTCACCCAGGCTTCTCCACGTTTACTTGTGTTCATGAGTGTATGGGTATGTTGGGGACGGGGGTGCATTTGGTTCTACACAACTCTGCCCCATGTACAGGGTTATGGGAGGTAATGTATAGAGATATATGTCTATCCCATAGGCATAGAAGATGACACCTGCCTATAATCCCAGATACTCAGGAGATGGGAGATACACTGGTTTGCAGCTCAAGATCACAATATACCATTCAGTTTTCAGTCTCACATTTTAATCTGTTATAAATGCTGAAAGATGCAGACATGCCAATTAACACAGATTGGAATCCTTCATTTGACCATTATTATATTACTGTATACTCAAAT